>NC_082678.1:27556372-27621841 GCF_025265405.1 Mesoplodon densirostris | reverse complement strand
ATTCCCGAGGAGATGGGAAATAAATGAAGTGATCCCTATAATTGCCCTTACTTCTCTGAGAGAGTATCCACGTCATGGTACAGGGAAGAGAAGTCCAGACAGAGACTAGTGGGCTCCCTGACAGACGAAATGGAGATAAGGGTCTGGGAAAACCAAGGTAACTAGAGTTCACAAAGCAGAGTATCAGAGAGAAAAGAAGTGCACAGACAAAGAACTCTGGAGATCTGCAGAGGGATCTCTTGAGAATTCAACAAAGTATGGGTCAATACATTTGTGTGAGGAATAACTTGATGCCAGGAAAAGAACCACATGAAAGGATTAATAAGAAGAACAACTGGATATCACACAGGGTTGTAGGAATAGTACCTGTTCCTACAAGTCAGACTGGAAAACCTCATGATACTCAGAAAGGACTTGTCTCAGTAGTTGCAAATAATGAGCTCCAGACTAAAGGCTACTTGGACTCCTACCCAACGAACCTTAAAAGCTAGACCTAAAAGAATACAATTGTTTTGAGTAACCTAATTTCACCCAAAACAAAGCCCAGGCATTTTACAGGAATATAAATATACATAGCACACAATAAACTAAAACTCACGATATCTGGGATCATATGAAAAATTGCCAAGCATGCAAAGAAGTAGGAAAATATGACCCATACTGAGGAGAAAAGGCAATCAATCAACAATAACCCATAATCTATACAGATGTTAGAATTGGCAGAAAAGACCTTTTAAAAAGTTATTATACATGAAGAAAAGTTATTATAACTGTATTTCATATGTTAAAAAACCCAGACTAAACCCTGAAAATGTTAAGTACAGGCATGGAAAATGTAAAACAGACCTAAATTGAGCTTCTAGAGATTAAAAACAATGTCTAAATGAAAAAGATATTGCAGGAGGTTAAAGGCTAATTAGACACGGCAGAAGGTCAGTGAACATTAAGGCATAGCAACAGAAACGATCCAAAATGAAACAAAAGGAGTAACAAAACAACAACAAAATGAATAGAGCCTCAGTGACTTGTGCAACAACTTCAAGTGGCCTAATACATGTGTACTTAGAGTCCATGAAGCAGAGGAGAAATATAAAAATTTGAAGAAATAATAGCCAAAATTTTTCCAATTTGGTAAACACTATAAACCCACAAAGTCAAGAAGATCAATGAACTTTAAGCATAAGAAACATGGACAAAACTACACCAAGGCACAGAAAATAATCGAACTGCTCAAAACCAGCAATAAAGAGAAGAATTTAAAAGGAGCCAGAGGAAAAAATTATACACTACATACAGAGGAACAAAGATAACAATGACAGCAGAATTCGTGCTTGAAAAATCGTAAACGAGAACTCAGTGGAATAACATCTTTAAAGTAGTGAATTGAATTCTATCAAGCTAGAATTTTATACCCACATCTGTCAAAACAAAAGCAAAATAAAGACTATCTCAGACAAACAGAAGCTGAAAGAATTCATTACTGGTAGACTTTCACAATAAGAAATGTTAAAAGAAGTATTTTTAAGCAGAAGGAAAATGACACCAGATTGGAATATGGATCTACATAAAAGATTAAGAATACTGGATACATACAACAATGGAGACCCAATTCAACCAAAAATAAATAAAAAAATTAAGAAAAGAAGGGAAAAATCATATAATCACTGCAATAGATGCAGGAAAAGAATGAAAACATCTAACATACATTCCTGATTAAAGAAAAAAAAACAGCCCTCAGTAGACTAGGAATGGAAGGAGACTTCCTCAACTTGATAAATGACTTCTACAAAAAACCTAACATCATACTTAATGGTGAAGGACAAAGTACTTTCTCACCAGGATCAGGAACAAGGCAAGGATATCTGCTCTCATTGCTTCTATTTGACATGGCACTGAAGGTTCTAGCCAGTGCAATAGGGCAACAAAAAGAAAAGAGATATTCAGAATGGAAAGGAAGAAGTAAAACTATCTTTATTTGCAGATAACATGATTATGTAGAAAACCTGATAGAAGCTACGAAAATGCTACTGGAACTAATAAATGAGTCTATCAAGTTTGCAGGGTACAAGATCAACATACAAAAAGATGAACTTGTCTCAACAAACAATCAGAGATCAAAGTTTTAAAATGCTACTTATAAAAGAATCCAACATATAAAATACTTAGAATAAATCTGACAAAAGACTTGCACACTGAAAACTGTAAAATGTTGCCGGGGGAAATTAAGAAAGACCTAAATAAATGGAGAGATATAAAGTATTCATGGATCAGAAGATTCAATATTGTTGAGACATCAATTCTCCCCAAATCGATTTATACATCAAAAACCTCAGTAGGCTTTTCTATAGACATTGACAAGCCAATTCTAAAATTCATATGGAAATAAAATTTAGAATAACTAAAACAACTTTGCGAAAGAACAAAGTTGAAGAACTAACAGTAACTGATTTCAAGGATTATGAAGCTACACCTTCAAGACATTGTGATAGTAGTGTAAAGATAGACAAAAAGACCAAAGGAACAGAATACAAAGTTCTGAAGTAGAGAGATGTGGAGAACTGACTTTCAGGTTCAAAGGCATTTCAGTGGAGAAATGATAGTCTTTTCAACAAATGATGCTGGAACAACTGAATATCCAGGTGCAAAAAGAAAAAAAAAAATGAACTTGATCTAAACCATATACAGAAGTGAACTCAAATTGGTTCAAAGATCTAAATGTAAAACATAAAACTATAAAACGTCTAGAACAAAACAGGTGAAAAATTTTATGACCTTGAGTTTGGCAAGATTTCTTAGATACAACACCAAAAACATAATGCATAAAAGAAAAAAATAGATAAATTAGACACCATCGAAATTAAGAATTTCTGCCCTGCAAAAGACACTCCTGAGTGAACGAAAAGATGAGTCACAGAATGGGAGAAAATACCTAGCAACTTACCTATTGGATAAAGGACTAATTTCCAGAATATAGAAAGAACTCTCAAAACTCCAGAAAAATATAGATAAAAGATTCAAAGATATACAGATGGAAAATAAGCATATGAAAAGATGTTTGACATGATTAATCATTAGGGATGCTACAGTGAGATACAACTACACACCTATTAAACTATCTAAAATTAAAAATACTGAGCATAGCAAATGTTGGCCGCAACGTAAAGAAAATGCAGCTCTCGTACACTGCTGGTAGAGATGTAAAATGATCAAACCACTATGGAAAATAGGTATTTTTTAAAAACTTAAACATACACTTACCAATGATGCAGCCATTCTACAGGCAGGCATTTACCCAGGAGAAATGGAAGTAGACATCCATACAAGACTTGTACACAAATATTCATAGCAACTTTATCTGTAATAGACAAAGACTCAAACAACTCAAATGTCCATCAATGGTCAATACATAAATGGTGGTACATCCATATAAAGGAATGCTATTCAGCAATAAACAGAAATGAATTACTGATATATACAACAATATGGATGAAGATTAAAATAATCATGCTGGGTTAGAAGCCAGTTAGAAAAAAGTATACACTGTATGATTCCATTTACATAAAATTCTAGAAAATGCAAACAGAAAGCAGATCAATGGTTGCATGGCGATTGGGAAGTGCAAGGAACGATGGGAAGGAAGAATTACAAAGAGACATTAAGAAACTTTCTGAGGTGATGGACATTTTGAGTTTCGTGATGTCTTCATGGTGTGTATGTATGTGTGTGTGTGAACACAGATTATTGCATGTCAATTATACCTCAAAAAGCTGTTAAAAGAAATGATATTATATAAGAGAGACAATTGGGGAAATTTGAATAGCAACACTTTATTAGGTAATATGATTGTGTAGGAATTTAATTTCTTCAATACTGTGTATTAACAGTATCGTGGTTACACAGGGAAATAGTTTTTAATATCCAGAGAGGAGGGCATCTAGCTGACAAGAGAGGGATCGCAATTGTGGCAGATGCTGTGGGACACTGAGGAAGATGAGGCTAGAGCAGTGACCAATGCGTGACGGCACAGTGAAGACAGTCATTTGTCAGGTGACCTGACAAAGACGGTTGGAAGAGACTGCTAAATGCAGGGCCGTTTCCGCATACTAATCTCACGCAATCCCCTCAACTAGCCTTGGCGTAACAGAAAGTTTCTATTAGCTTGCCATATTGGAGGGGGGATGGCACAATTTAAGGTGCAGTAGGTTGTGTAATAAACTGTCACAATAGGGTCCTACAGAAATAGTTTTTTAAACCGCAAAAAAATAAAACTTGACCCTTCCCTCACAACGTATATGAAAATTAACTTAAAATGAATCATAGACCTAAATGTAGCTATACAACGTCTGGAAGAAAACGTAGGAGAAAATCTTTGTGATTTGGGGTTAGACAGTGGGGTCTCAGAGAAAGATTTCTTAGATTAAGACACAAAAAAGCAGAAAGCATTTAAGAAAAATTGCTAAGGGACTTCCCTGGTGGTTAAGACTCCAAGTTCCCAATGCTGGGGGCCCGGGTTCGATCCCTGGTCAGGGATCTAGGTCCCACATGCATGCCTCAACTATGAGTTCGCATGCCAGATCTAAGAAGCCCATGAGCCGCAACTAAGGGGCCCATCTGCTGCAACTAAGACCCAGCACAACCAAATAAATTAATTAAATAAATATGAAAAATTAAGAAAAATTGCTAAATTAGAGTTCATCAAAAATTTAACACTTCTAGCTTTCAGAGACACTTTAATATAATGAAGATAAGTCACAATCTGGGAGAAGATATTTACTAAACACATATCTGAGAGCAAGGACTTTTTCCGTTGCTTTTTATATAAAGCACTCTTAATTCTCAATATAAATATCCAATTAAAAAATGGATTTGAACAGACACTTCATTTAAAAGGATATTTGCACATGAATAGACACTCAACATCATCAGCTATTACAGAAATGCAAAATGTGGCAAAACCCACGAGATTCATCTACACACCTACTAGAAAGGCGAAAATGTTTTTAAAAAACACATATAAGGATCAGGTGAAGATGTAGAGCATCTGCAACTCTCATAGACTGCTTGTGGGAAAGCAACATGGCACAGGCACTTTAGAAAACGGTTCAGCAGTTTCTTAAAAAGTTCAATAGGCACTTAGCATATGATGAAGCAATCCCACCCTGAGGTATTTTACCCCAAATAAATGAAAACATATGCTCACACAAGACATATATTCACACACACATGTGAGTGTTTTCAGAGGCTTTGTTCATAATAGCCAAAAAACAAGAAGAAACTCAAATGTGCATCAAACGATGAATGCGTAAACAAACTGTGTATCCACACAACTAGAATACTGCTCAGCGCTCAAAAGGAATGAGCTACTGACAGGTGCAACAAAACAGATGAATCTCCAAAGAGACTGGCTAAGTGAAAGAAGCCAAAAACAAAAAGCTACATACCACATGATTTCATTTATCAAATATTCTGGAAAAGGCAACATTATACGGACAAAAATCAGATTGGTGGTTGCCAGGGGCTGGTAGTGACAGGAGGATGCATTGACTACAGAGGGACATGGGGGGTCTTTTGGGAGTGCAGAAGTTTTCTTTACCTCAAATGTGGTGGTGGCTACAGAACTATACGTTTGTCAAAACACATCACACTGTATATTTAAAAAGAGTGAATTTTGTTAAACGAAAATTATACATAAATAAACCTGACTTAAGAAGATAATCAAACAAACCTAAAAGTACAATTGAGTGAAAATCAATGTAAGAAAAATCAACTTACAGTGTTTCCAATTCAAGGGTCATCATGAGGATGCTTTCCATTGCGGTAAGTGACACTTGTGCTGTTCCCATGTCTCTGAAGGAGAAGCCCAAACATGCATGATATAAAACCCAAAGACAAAATTTCTAAACTGAAGAAGATACTTAACATGTGATTACTTCCACTTTGGCTTCTTACTTGCCATAGATGATAATGCCAAAGAGCTCTTTTGGAAGAAATTTAAATTTGCATCATCAAATTAATGACCTTGGTGCTGAACAGTACAATCATTTTCTATGATCCTCACTTCTCATTTTCAATTGCATCTACCTCTTTTGATCACTCTTTTTTTTAAAAAAAATAATGTACCCCTTATTCCTTTTTGCTTTCTTGGATAAATACTATTCCTATATGCATCTTCATGTTCCATATCTATATGTGTTCTTCAACACTGTTCTCATCCTCTGCTGGCTCTCTTACGCATATATATTCTTTCTTAATCCTTTTCTTTGCCAATAACTCTTATTTTCAATAACCCAGTTAAAATCTAAATTATGACTGTTTAGCCAAAGTACTCAATTTTTGACGAAAGTAAAAAGGAGCAGAAATTATCTCATGAGCCATGAAACTCTTACAATACTTACAAAGAGTTTAATGCTGGCACTTTAAAAAGACAAGAATCTTCAACTGTTGGCAAAGGATTACGATTGAGAATTCTGAAAAATGGAATGGAATTAAAATTATCGGCATTTTCAATTACTTCCATGAAAGTTTATATTCATTTTTTTTGGTATGGAACTTGAAGGTTAAAAATATCATTTTATGTCTTTACCTATATATCACCCTTAGAATCTGTAAAACGCTCTTTCACTGGGAGCTACCCCGGTCTCTAGATGATAAAGTGGAGAAGAGAAACAAACAAACAAACAATAAAATAGAAAAAAAGTGGCTAGCAAAGAAAAAATATGCCAAAGTACTTTTCACGTTAAAAACCCTCGAAGTGACTATGCTGGTAGGAAGCCCTTGCTCTGTAAAAAAAGTACTATTTCTAGTGTCCTCCATAATTCAAGGTGTTTTTCTTTCATCTCTACAAAGTTTGAAAAATTTCATGATTTAAACTACTCAGCTAAAGACAAAAATAAGGCTAATTCCTTAGTTCTGGAGCCAAAGAAGAGATAAATCCAAGAGCAACTGGTGAAAGCCATACTCTCATCACATAGTCCCGTGTGTATTCTTGTGCCATAGCCTTTGTTACTGTGTATGTAATCAACTGTTTACTTGTCACTCTCCTAGATTGTCAGCAACTTAAGAGCAGGGACCACACTTTATTGCCATTATTATTCCTGTGCCTGACATAGTGCCTAATATTTACTAGGCATTTAATAAATGTTTGCTGAATAAATAAATAACATTTTGTTTATATATCAATAAAATAAACAAATTAATTTTGGGGAACAAAATTTTATTCCAAAATGTTGGAATAGATTTTCTTCATAGTTCTTTCTTTCTTTCTTTTTTTTTCCCCTTAGTTCTTTAAAACAAATAAGGGGGAAAAAAAAACAGAAAAGAAACAGGAAGAAAGAAGAGAATATCTGACTTAAGGTTAACTCTACTCAAGAATTATTAGTGTACTTTTGCAGAATATTATAAAGATAATTATCAAAACTAATATCTTTTGGGTTGCCATGCATATGTGATCAGCATTTAACATTTCATCCTCACAGTAACCTTATGTGATATATATATTACACAATTGTACAAATGAGGAAACTGAGGCACAGAGGAGTTACATAACTTGTCTTAAGTCATCAAGCTCGTAAGAAGCAGAGCTGGAATTTGAACTCAGTTCTGACTCTAAAGCCTGTGTTTAACCTGAATGAAAAAAAAAAGGGTTTTTTTTTTTTTTGAAACATCTGTTACTTTAACCTTAATTTTGACAGCACTAAATATAGAAATACCTTTTCAAACTTCATCTACCCATCTGGGAAAGCCTCTATGAGAATTATATTTTCTCTTTTTATTTATTTATTTATTTATTTCTCTTTTTATTTATTTTTTCCTTAATCATCTCTTGTGATAAATATTTAATTAGCCTACGGCCATTGAGACTTTATAGATTTTTTTTAAAAAGTTGCAGGAAAATCAGTAAAAATGATGGAGGAAGGACATCTGAAAATTCATCCCTGCATAGAAGCAACAATAACAACAACAACAAAACTGGCAAAAATGGTCAGAATCAACTTCTTCTGGACTCTGGACATTTAACCAACATGCTGGCAGTAAATGGGGGAGCAATTTATTCAAGGAAAACAAATTAATTTCTGTAAGAACAATGAGATCTGTGTTGCTTTAACTTGCCCTCGACCTTTGGTCTCCATGCCAGTGGTAGCCTTGAAAAACAGCCCACATCCCTGGTACCAGAACGAGCAGCATGGACTGAGAGGTCCTTCAAAGCCTCATTCCCAAAGAACTGTCATTGTTTTACATGTCTGGTGGTCCCCTGGAAGACCTCACTTGAAAGGCTTGCCTTTGACCTGACTGAGGGCTGTCTAGTGAGAAAAGCCTCTGCTCAGGTGGCATTTCTGGAAAACATTTTCAAGCAAATATTTTAACATGGCGGTGGCATGAGGCAATGGATAACAGTTTGGGGCAAAAAACAACCCAACCGCAAAGCTTTAAAAGAAAAGCTGAGGAATGAGATGTGCACAGACACTTTGAAATATTCCAATGTATTCCTGGGAAACTGGAAGACCACAAGACATATTCCTGGGCATCTAGGAGAATAACTGTTAGCATTAATAAATGAGTTCAGCAAGGTTGTAGGATATAAGATCAATATTATTTCTACACACCAGCAATGAGTAATCGAAAAATGGAATTTAGAAAACAATTCCATGTGGAACAGCATCAAAACAAATATAATACTTAGGGGAAAATTTTACCAAGTAAGTGCAAGATTCACACTGAAAAGTACAAAACTGTTGAAAGAAATTGAAGAAGATCTAAATAAGTATAAAGACCTGCTGGATTCATGGACTGGAAGATAATCTTATGAAAATTTCACTACTTCCCAAATCGACCTATGGTTCCATTGCAATTCCTATCAAAATCCCAGCTGACTTCTTTCCAGAAATTGCCAAGCTGTTTCTAAAATTCCTATGGCAATTCAAGGAAACAGAATAACCAAAACAATGTCGGTAAAGAACAAAGTGGGAGGACTCACACATCCTGGTTTCAAAACTCAGTTCAAAGCTACTGCAATCACAGTGTGGTACTGGAATAAGAACAGACATGTAAATCAATGGAACAGAATTGACAAGATAGCAATAAACCCTCATATTTATAGTCTATTGATTTTCAACAAGGGTGCCAAAACAATTCAACGTGGAAAGAACAGTCTTTTCAAATGATGCTGGGACAACTGTACATCCACACACAAAATAATGAAGCTTCACACCGTATATGAAAATTAACTCCAAATGGATCAAATATCCAAATGTAAGAGCTAAGACTATAAAACTCTTAGAAGAAAACACAGGAGTAAATCTTTATGACCTTGCTTTAGACAACAGTTTCTTAGATATGATACCAGAAGCACAAACAACCAAAGGAAAAATAGATGAATTGGATTTTATAAAAACTAAAAAGTTTGTGCTTCAAAGGACACTATCAAGAAAGTGAATAAACATATAGAATGGGAGAAAATACTACAGGTGGGAAGAATAAGATGCAGTGGGGAGAAGAAAAGTGTAGTAGTTGCTAGGTGTGACAATCTCAAAATTTTGAACTATTACAAATAAAACAGCCACCCTGAATCACCCCAAAGGGCAGACCCAAGTTATTTTTGCTTTTAGTGTTTATGCCTTTCTAAATCTGAGAAGCTGCCAGGATTCTAGTACATAGCAAAAAGTGAGGACAACACCCTCAAGTGTGTAAGCTTTTGTGTGTACATAGCTATGTAAAGGAAACCAATGCTAGCTGACTGGGGGAGCATTAGGGCGGCTCTGTGACCGCAGCTCAATTTGCCTTCATAGTGTGGACACACCTCCCACACTGATATTCTCAACAATGGGGTAAATAATTCAATAGGGATAAGGCTTTGATTTTCCTCTTATTCTCTCTTCGTGCTTATGTTCTTGGTACGATATTGATGTACCACGGACAAGCCAGCATGTGAATGTGCTCTGTCTGCTTAAGTTATATAGCCTTTCTACATTGTAGAGTCCTTCAGTTTCTAAAATCATGGAGCTTGTATTGTTAGATCCAATGAAGTGACTAAAAGAATTTTTAAAAATAAGCCATCAGTCTGGACCTGCATAGGTGAATGAAGGAGAAACACTTTACAGTCAGAGAAAAAAAGCATACTTAACATTTAGGATTATCAACCACTGCCGGTTTTCCATAGTATATTTCATTCCTGATTTTATCTGAAAGAGATATGATGACTACCACCATTCAAAAAGTGGTACTTTATTAATAAGCTCTTGGCTCATCTTTGAGGTAGATTTCGGATTTAAAATAGACTACCACACTGCTAACCACTTCACCTGATATTTCTCAATAACATAGAGGCTTCATTCAAGAAACCTACTGACTTATAATTACCTGACACCCGGTGATGAATCAAGGATTTGTGGGGCCTGAACCTCATCTACTTTGGGAAATCCTAGCTAATAAAAACAGGCAAAGTTATAAATAGAAAAATCGCTAGGACCCCTCTCAAGACCTTGGAAGGGACCTATGCAAGTGAGGAGCCCTGAAGCCTAAGGTTCATTGAATTCAGGATAAATCCACCTCAGCTGGGGCCCTTTTCCAAACTTATTTAATGCAAGCAACTTATAAACACCCCAGTAATATGTCATTATAGGTAGTAAAATGATTTAACTCGAGGGTGGCATCTTCCCTTGGTGGCTTGCCTTTGGTAAGAGATGCAATAAAGTTTGTATCTCACCATGGCAAATGTTTCCTAAAGCAACTTAGCTTTGTCTATTAGAAAGACTTAGTCCAAAACAAAGACTTACTATACTGTGACAGTCTTTTGAAAGTAACTGTGAATGAGTCTTCGGAGTACAGTACTAATTTATTTACAACACCAGATAGTTCTGATTCTTTCACTACCTTTTTCTGTCATTTAAGAGGAGCGCAAATTCCAAAGGAACAAGTTGGTGCCTCTTCCATTACAAATCTTTTCTAACCTACCACCCGTTTTCTACTTCATCACCCCCCTCCCTCACCTTGTTACCCTGCTGCATAGATGCTAGAATGGCTCTCATATATGTTTTCCCATCAACATCCATATTTCTCCTTCCAGTATGAAAGCTTCTTGGGGACAAAGTCCCTGCCCTATGCGTCTTTGTATCCCCAGCACTTAGTAGAGTGTTCACAGACAGTGGGCAAGGCACTCAGTGAATGTTTTGGAATGAATTCATTCATTTTTAAACTGTGATTTATTTATTTATTTCCACAATGTATTGTCCTGTGTTGCCTACATAACTATAGTGAAACTCTGATTCTTATAAGGAACTCTTGGTGTTCTGGGATGTTTAGGAAAGGTGGTGAGTTTCAGACGTTGTACTGACGCTACTAAAACCTCCTGGTGAAGGGACCTCACGAGCCTGCTCTCCGGTGTGCTAACAGAAGAAAAACCGACCCTCGGTGCTCTCTCCCCAAGGTAGGCGTCAGCAAACTAACAAGGGAAAGGAAGGAGGCCGCTAAAGATAGGCATCTGCAGGAATTGTTAACCCAGCTCCAGACACAGCCTCAACACCTTCATTAACCCAAAATGTGGGAACTGTGTGAAGCTGGATTTCTGAACCACAAGACAGGTAAGAGAGTCTTTTCCAAAGCCAGGTGTAGAAGAGCTCTTTCCCTTGAGTCTAAAATCGCCTTCGGGCCATTGAACGTACCCACTATCATTTCCTTGTGCCATGAGAAATCAGAGAAGTTTTGAGCTGAAGGGGTGGAAAACCCACACTTCTTATTGAAGAGTAGTCAGCAAAGAAAACATATTGAATTAGGCCACAGCAAAGTCTTTTCTTTATATTTTTCACACTACAGCTGAACACAAACAACGTCTTTTTCCATACCTCAAAGGTTCCTATTGGCCACCGATAATTCACTTCAGCAATATATGCTTTTTTGAAAAATAATGTTCTGGGTGGCTGGGGAGAGCCCTGTGGTGGGTGTTCAGGAATTCTTTCTGCTTTACCATTTAAAAGAGCTAATGATGGTTGGGGAAGCACCCACACCCACTGAACCACACCCTGCTCAACTTAGTTCTCTGCAGCTCTGTGTTGCATACATTTTAAGCAGTTAGGAACTTTGCACATGAAAAGGAATCAAAGTGAAATTCAAAAGTGGAAGTTCCTGGACCATTCTCATATTGGAGAGGCATCCGTGGGATTCCATGACAATGCTAATCTGAGTGTTTTTGTTTGGTGCCTTTAATTGACCATGCCAAAGATCAGTACTATGGAAAGCAGAGCCTTTCATATATATGAGTTAAACAAGTCTCTTGGCCTCTTTGTACCTTAGTTTCCTCATTTGAAAAAAAAAAATAAATGGCTCTCAAGACATACTTTCCAGAATTCATACTGGGCTTACTTACACCCAGCTAACCAATAACTGCATGATTGCTTTTACACACAGTTGTTTACATGTATTCATCTTCTATTTCACTTACAACTTGTGTAAAAACTGCATTCCATGCCAGGCCTGAAACGTTCCAAAGCTCAGTTCTGTGAGTAAATTGCAACCAAGATTTCTACAAAAAAAGACACGAGCAAAAGAATTAGAAAAACAGATATTCTTTCAGAACATTTATCCATTGGCAATAATTCTCATTTATATATGATGAAACGTAACATCACTACTCCCTCCATACACTAAAGAAATCTCACTGTGGGAGATATTATGATTTATACTTTCATGATTATATATGTGGTGCATTAGATACAAAATACTAAATGCTCATTAAATACTTGTGTTAAGTGATCTTTATTTCTCTAGCTAGGCAGCACTATTGACAGTTTGGGCTGGATAATTCTTTGCTGTGGGAGGCTCCCCTGTACACTGTTGGATGTTTAGTAGCATCTCTGGTCTCTGTCCACTAGATGCCAGTAGCGTATACAGTTCTGACAAGCAAAACTGTCGCCAGACACTACCAAGTGTCACCTGTGTGCAAACTCACCCTGGTTGAGAACCACTGCTCTTGATCCTGGGGGATGTTGGATGCTCAGCATGATCCTGCTCTGTGCTGGAACTGTCACCTTGGGATACAATGGAGACTGAGCTACAACTTCCTTAAGGAGCTCTGGAGGCTGAGGTGGGGTCTTCTGCTGGACTGGAGAAGGTTCAACCTCTTTAGTGACCTGTGGATTTATGGGAAGTGCCAGAGCCAGAGATTTAACAGTGACCTTGTACAAGTGTGACTGCTGAGCTTCATTTACCCCATGATGAACACATGGTCAAACTACAACCTCCTTAAGTGTCTCCAAAGGCCGGGCGAGGGCCTCCTGAGGACTTGAAGTTTCTAGTTCCTCAGGGGCCTCTGAAGGCTGAGATGGAGCCTCCTGCGGAAGTGGAGGTGGTTCTACCTCCACAGTGGGCTCTGCATGCTGAGCCTGGGCCTCTGCCTGGGGTGAAAAAGATTCAACGTCCTCAGGGGTCTGTGGATGCTGAGCAGGGGCCTCTTGATGAAGTAAAGATTCAGCCTCCTCAGTGAGCTCTGGATGACGAGTTGGGGCCTCCTGCTGGGATGCAGAAATATCTCATCCTCAGCAGAAGACTCCCTGTCGTGTAGCTTTTGGGTCATGTGTTCCTTGCGTGTGGCGCTGAGAGGCCTATACATACCCCTAAGCCAAAGTGGCCGCCTTCTCCCGAAAAAGCCCTCCTAGAACACAGAAAGGGAAATATTAATTCTGCATCTCCCCTGCTTTCTCTGGCCACAGTACTTTATCCTCCTCACATCTAGCTGACTCTCACTTTCCCCTGAGCTTCTCTTACGCAGCAGAAATCCAAAAAAGCCCCTTGGAGGAAAACACACACTGTTAGTGCTGCATGTCACTTTTCATCTCTCTCACAATGTGTTATCTCTGCTTTCATTAGGACTAAATGGGGACCTCAGTCCATAATCACAATGAGCAAAATCACCACAGACCCGGGATCATGAAAATCATTGCATGCATGCTGGCCTTCCAGAAGTTCTCTGTGTCTGTCCAAAATGGACCCCAAGTGTCTCTGGAGAGACATTTGTATGTGGCTTAGCATGGAGCATAGGCAGGATTTTCAGCCCCGTTCACCTTTCTTTGCCCTTGGCCAACTGCCCTCGTGCAGTGAAAACACTTGCACAACGGCACTGGGCAGAAACTCGTTACTCCCTTAGACGCGCTTCACACCGGTCCGCTTCGGACTTAGTCGCACATGCAGCATTTGCTGCGGGTGTGGGTGTGGGGAGAAGGTGATTTTATTTTCCTGGCTGCTCTATCCTATACGTTGAATCACACCAAGTAAACACCTGAACCCAACGAGCAAAGTCATCTATAGCTCTCTGACTTTCACTCTGCAGGCTGTCACTCAGGTGTCAGTGAATTGTGGAATCCGTTTAAAGGCCACGACCAGCAGGGAAGCACAAAATACTCTTTTTGAATACAAATAGAAGAGAAAAAAATCACAGTGCACAATAAGTTTGTTTCAGAAACTACTTATGTCCATATAGTATGTGTCTACTCAACTGTGACCTAAAACGTAGCTCACAGCCCAAGCACAGTGTGTGATCAGTGGAGAAGTCCTCAGTGGAAAGGGACCATCTTCTTCTTGGTAATCACTAGCAGTATGACCATGGGGCAAGATAGTTTCCCTTTCTCTTTCTCCAGTTCCTTATTACAAAAGGAAGAGACAAACTACTGTCTAAAGTTTCTCCCGGTTAAAATTCTATGAGGTTTGGATAAAGGGAATAGAGAGTAGGGGCCTGAAAAACAGTAGGATGAGAAGGGAAGTTTTCTTGCCACTTTCCAGAAGGGACTCATATGTTCTACCTTTCGTCAGCTTTGAGTGAGGCCAGCCCCTAAATCCACAACCATGTGGCCCTCCCTACCCCAGAGCCTCCTAGAAGGCCTCTGGCCTGGCCTGATGCCTGGGAGCCAGGCATCCGCCCAGCAGGAACAGGTACAACCAAAACCTCTCCCCGTCCACCCTCTTTCCTTAAAGGACTAGTGAGAGCAGATGAATGTGTGCCAGTCCTGTTCTAACTCAGCTTGGGCTGCAGAGCTAATTCTGCTGAGAAATAAACTAGGGTAAACCATTAGGGTAATCAAGCGTTCTTCCTGCCTTTGCTGAGGAAACTGAAAGAGATGAGTTCTAAGTTCTCCTCTAGTTGTAAATTTCTGCTTTCAAAGACCAATATTTACCTTCTGCTTCTTTTTCTATCTTCCTCTTTTGAAATTCTAGGAGAAGAAATCTGCTTTGAAAGAAAACAGGATCATGATTATCCATTACAACTATTTCCAAATCCTTATTCATTCCTTTTGACTTTAAATCTTATCTATCCAGTAAGATGATAACTCTTTCAAGGAAAGGAATTCTACCCTGTTTAAGAATCCTTTGACTCTTCCACAGTACCTAACTTAGGGTCTTGCATGCAGCTGGCGATATATTTTATTGACTGTTTTAGATAAGGTTCAACAGATAATTCCTAATAAAAACTCTCAGAAGTAGGAAAAGAAAATAAAAGTATCTGGCAGAAACCTAAGCATTGTTCTAAAGTCAAGAACAAGAGTAGGATGCCCAATCATTACTGCTACTATTGAGCACTGTGGAGGAGGTCTTAATCAGTACGAAAAGAAAAACGAAGTATTGGAAAGAAGAGACAAACATATCTGCATATGAAACAAGGGACCCAAAAAGACCAAAAGAATCAACTGAAATTTTATTGGAAGTAACATGAGTAAGATGGCTCCATACAAAATCAAGAGATCAACATATTAGCCTCAATAGCTTTCCCATATAACACAACTAACTAACTAAAAAACAGAAGGAACCTCCCGTTCACTATATCAATAAAAATGCATAAAGCACCTAGGAATAAATTTAGCCACAAATTTGTAAGACCTATGTGATGAAAATATTAAAACTTTTTTGAAGGACGTTAAGAAGTACTTACATGGCATGAGATACCATCCTCCTAGAATGTTGTAAAGAGGTCAATTCTCTTCAAATGAAACTAAAAATTCAATGCAATCCATTTTATAGCCAAAATAATTTTTAAATAAAACCTGGCCAGCTGACATTTGGTAGAGAATATATGTAAGAATAGTTATGAAATGTATGCAAAAGAAGGTCAAAGAGTAGGACCTTGCCCTACCAGATATAAAATATGTTATAGAGCAACTGGAATTAAGCAGTGTGATATCAGTACTGGTACAGGACAAGATAACTGGATCACAGAACAGCATCCAGATGAAGATAGCATATTAGACCAGGGAAGAAAGAATAAACCATTCAGTGAAAGATTTGAAAAGAATCAGATCTTCATGTAGGGGGAAAAAGTTAGATCCCCTACCTCAACCACACGAACAAACAAATACAACAAATTCTGGACAGATTATAAAAGTACTTGAAGAAAATATTAGAGATGATTTTTACGTCACGAGGTGACAAAGGCCTGGCTAACAAAACCCACCCCACATGAGCCATGAGGAGACGACAGGCAGATATGGTGGCAGACTGTCAACACACCTCCTACTCTTCACAGCCCTTGCCCCCTTTTCCCCTGGACTGTTTGTCTGCTTCTTGTTGACTTATAAAACTCTTGGGAGTTCCCTGGTGGTCCACTGGTTAGGGCGTGGCTCTTTCACTGCTGTGGCCCGAGGTTCAATCCCTTGTCAAGGGACTAAGATCCTGCAAGCTGCACAGCATGGCCAAACCCCACCACTTCGAAACAAACAAACAAAAACTCTTTATGGTAAAGAAATACTGGCTTTCATTGAATTTCAGTGTTTCGAATATTTCCAGTGTTTTTGTCTCTAAGGAGACAAGACAAAAGAGTGCAGTAGGGAGCACCAGCTTTGCAGTCGGGTGAAACTGCCTTCTGCTTTGGGTTTGGCCGCTGGGGCCTTACACTGATCTCCTTCATCTATGAGGGAGGGATAGTAATATCATCCTCACAGGACTGTGGGCTTTAAATCAAACAATATATGGAAAACTCTTCATCTTACGCTTGGCATGAATCAGTGCTAAGCTGGTGTCACAGACAAGATGGTGGAATATATCAAAGGCTCTGCTTGTGGCATCAGGCTCTGAAGGCTCTTTCCCACCAGAAGATTATAGAAATATTGCTTTTATTTTCTTCTAATACCTTTATGTGGTCTTTTTTCACATTTATGGATATATGTTTATTTAAGATGAAACATGGGGATCTGCTATTTACCCCCCAAATACTTAGGCAGCTATTCTATCACCATTTATTCATTTTCTTCCGCTGATTGCAATATTAAAACATGACATTTCAAAAGTCTTAAGAACACAGGGGTCTATTGCTGGACTCTATCCTACTTCAAATAAATATTCGGTTGAATTATTCCTCACTGTGGAATTGACATAACGCCGCATCTCTCTTCCGTTGAACACCATTATTGTCTACCATAGGAAGGACACTGCGTGGCCCCTGTCCTCCAAAAGCTTATCGTATATGTGGGGAGAGGAAATAACGGTTAGGACTCCTCGCTTTCACTGCCGAGGGTACAGGTCCAATCCCTACTTGGGGAACTAAGATCACACAGGCCCAAACAAAACAAAACAAAACAAAACAAATGCAAGAAGTTAAAAACAATAAAAAGGGGACTTTACAGAAATTCTAAAAATGCCAAAGGCCATATGCCACCTGAGATGTAGAGGGTACAGTCTGGGCAATGGCCAATGACTAGCAAGCTAGTCCCCAGCCTCCTAGGCTCAGAAATCATACTCTTCCTCACCAAGCGAGAACTCACGTCTTCCTGTTGTGGCAGTCTCACTTGAGCAATATCACAGGATTGATCAAACATCAGAATGCCAAATTATTACTTGACAATGAGAAATACATCTGTTCTACACACAGGGCATCTGTGTCTACACAAGCAGAGAATTACCTTCTGTGGGGACAGGCCTCCGTGGCACACTGAAGCACAATCACAGAATCGAAGGCTACTTGGTGACAACAGAATTAGAAAAGGAATCAGCCGAGTCCAGAATTTAATGGGAAGGCCTGAGGTAACTGGATCCATCCATCTCCTCAACAGGCAGCCTGGCTAGTGGGCCTGACTCTGCAGTTATGCTGCCTAAGGTGCCATCTCTACTCTTGGGCAATGTGAGGATGGGCACTGCCCATGTTGGTCTCTCCTCACCTTTTCTATGCTTTCACTAGTGACCAACCCTCCTGCAGATAGACACATTTCTCTTTAGAAGTTAGTACATCATGTCAGGTTTGATTCAAGTGTGATAGGCCAGGAAGCCATTGGTCCTTACACATCTCTGCTCAGCTCCATGATGTGCTGACCTTGGTGGTTCTCTCTTGGGGGGCTGCCTTTCAAAAAACTGCTTACCACTTTTGTGAGTTCTGAGGGGAGGGGACTGCTTTGCTATGGCCCCTAAGAAATGGTGACAAACCTCACAGGACTAGGATCAGGAGGGCTGGGGTATTCAGGGAAGGCTTTACAGAGAAAGATATCTGAACTTGAGTTGGCTTTTCAGAGATTCATAGGAGTTCCACAGGCAAAGCAAAATAAAGGAATTTTCGATGGACAAAGGCACAGACAAAAGTAGGAATGGGTATGGTGTAACTAGCGTATAGTGAGGAGCTGCTTTGGCTGGAATGGAGGGCTGCCATTACAGGAGAAAAGATAACTAAAGTAATGTGGAGTGGTAGGGTAGAATCAAGACTGTCAGCCTATTAAAATCACTCTTTTAATGTTAGCAACTGCCTGCTGGAAAAGTAATAAACCACTATGTAACTGAACAAAAGGTAAACAGGCTAGCTCCAGGAATAGGCTACTATAAATATTTGAGGGTAGCCTGCTGCAAGATTTTACTTGCAGTGTTTTAATGGAACCTATCTACACAATTCCTAATACACCGGAGAAGAAAGCTGCTAAGTAAACCTGAGGAATTGACGAGATCACACTTTTGTCTTTTAGGCATGTCCTTTTAGCCCTCCCAGGGTGACTGATAGCTCCTTGAGTATGGAGATCCTATATCTCTCATCACTTCAGCCAAGAAGGAAAGAAATCAACAGTAGAATGAGAGTGACTGGTGAGTACCTCAAATCAGCATACTTTCTTGAGTTGAAGAAAATTTACTATCATGTCAACTCTGGCCTTCTTATAAACTTCACTTGTCAAAATAGTCCAATAGCTTGTTATCATGGATCCAATTCCATAGGGATCTCCTGGGAGTGAAGTTCCTTTTAAAAATCCTGTGGGGACTTCCCTGGTGGTGCAATGGTTAAGGATCCACCTGCCAGCACAGGGCACACAGGTTCGATCCCTGGCCTGGGGAGGTCCCACATGCTGCGGAGCAACTAAGTCAGTGTGCCACAACTCCTGAGCCCGTGCAGCTACAGCCCGTACTCCACAACAAGAGACGCCACCTCAGTAAGAAGCCCATGCACCGCAATGGAGACCCAACGCAGCCAAAAAAAAAAAAAAAAAAAAAAAAAAAACACACACACACAAAAAAACATCCTGGGAATATACTTTTCATTAAAAGAACAAAGTGTATGTCAGTCCTCATGGCTATAGGGAAGAATCAAGTAGTAGCAGGTGGAAAGGTGGATTTGATTCTCAGTTTCTGGGTTCTGAATCTGAATTAATTATTGTCCTTACCTCAATGAGACAGAGAATTCTAACACAAATCGTCACTACTACAGGTACAGATACTGCCAAGATGAGTTTGTTGTTATAGTCATAACCTGGAACTTCTTTTGTGAGCTAAAGAAATATATCACAATTTTTAAAAACAAGGAGATAGAAGGGATGAAAACTTACGATTCTTCATCCTATTCTAAACGATAGCTAACTATTCTTAAACTACTATGAAACCCAATCCTTCCAGGCGAGTAGCTTCTATAAGAACAAGCCAAATTTAATGTTATTAGTCTTATCATTAGCATTTTCTTCTACAATTTATCTACAATTTATTTATCTTGTGTTATGTCCTTTTCGCGTCTACCCTAGGAATAGTGACACACTCTCTCAATGAGCAAAGTTGGAGATCACTGTCTTAGCCCGTTTCATGGCTGAAGATAAGATACTGACTAGGAGCCCGTGGTATTCCCGCTTGGGCACGTTAATGGCATGTCCTAAACTGAGTAAAACTCCAAGTCCCATGTGTCAGGGGTTATCCTCACCTCACTTGACTCCTGCTCTTTCTGCTCACTCTGGGCTTCTGTGCTCTCACTGATAGAGTTGTCAGCTTTCCACTGGTCCATATCCCATTCCGCTTTGGACACATTTACTTCTTGCTGCTTGCTGAGAAGCTTCATCAGGAGGCCTGTTCTAGAGATGAGGTTGGCACAGGCCAGCTGCACGTGGGTGTCCGAGCAGTCTATTTTCAAAGTCTGGATAACATGAGAAATGAGCCTTTGCACGTCATTGTTGGGGATGAGGGACCAGAGCTGCTGGTTTAGCTGAGTTTCAACTTGATCACCCGGGGATGCGAGCCCTGGGAAAGTGAAGCCTGTGGGCTTAGAGGATAATTCAGTGACCATGTTGTGGTGCTCCCATTGTGTTTTGTTGCTGTGTTGAACAGCTGGCATACTGTTGTCTGCAGCAACAGTAGAATGTGCAGTGGAGACGTTCCTATGGCTAGTGTTTCCAGGGCCGGTTCCTCCTGGCAGAGTAGCGTTTCCTGTAGAACTAATTGCTTCAGAAACATTTTGTGCAGTATTGTTTTCTGAAGTAGTGTTTTCTGCAGAAGGGTCTGAAAGAGAAAATAATTCTGGAAAAGGATTTTCCTGAGAAGTCACTTCTCCTGAAGATGAAACAGCCTCTCGTGGAGGGGAATTTATGAGACTCCTCACGACAGAGAACGGAGGGCTTGCAAGCATCACTCTATCAAGTGAACTTTTCTTTCTGAACTTTCAACTCCCTTTTTTCTTTTTTCTTTTTGTTTCTTTTTGCGGTACACAGGCCTCTCACCGTTGTGGCCTCTCCCGTTGCGGAGCACAGGCTCCGGACGCACAGGCTCAGCGGCCATGGCTCACGGGCCCAGCCGCTCCACGGCATGTGGGATCTTCCCGGACAAGGACACGAACCCGTGTCTCCTGCATCGGCAGGCGGACTCCCAACCACTGTGCCACCAGGGAAGCCCCTCGATGCTTTTTAACTTTGGGTTTTCTGTGGACCCGATGAGACCTAATTTTATGGAAGATGTATTTTTTTTTCCAGAATGTGAGATTAACTCGAAGTCCTTAATATTTCTAACTCTTGCCTTTGCATCTTCGAAAACATGAATAGCGTTGGATAAGTCTTTTGATTTGCTTTTAACCTCAGATGGGGATTTTGGCGGGATGGAGGCACAAGGCCTGCCCTTGAAGTACGGTTTGAGGGGAGAGGAGCCTGCGGCCTTGTGTTCCTTTATGAATGAAGACTCTGCATCGGAGGACTTTCCCACCAGCTTCCTGGGCCTCTGCACCGTGAGGAGCTGTTTCAGCTTTCTTGGGGATGGCCTCCTGAGCTTTCATTCTTTGGCAGTGTTCGCCACAGATGGCTGGGCATTCTGTTTCCTCCTGACGCTCTCATCTCCCACTGCTTTGAGGTGCATTTTCTGTATGCCCCTTGAGGACCTTGTTCACTCTCAGCAGCTTTTCCTCTGTACTCTCAATCTTTGCTAGGCTGTCTTTCTGTGGTTGGGCAGTTTCTAACTTCTTTTGAAAGATGTAGCGTGTAAACATGGCACTTAAAAGGTTGCAACGCGTACACGTGGCAGGTTTTTCTTCCTTTTTAACCTCATCAATTTTTTCTTGAGTTTCTGCATCTAACAAATTTTCCACAAAATGGAGTTCCCTCAATTTGTTTTTTTTAGTTGAATTGTTGGGTACAGGTTTAACAGAAGGGCTCCTTGTATTGTTTTTCAAAAGGCCCAGCGGCATATGTCCATCTTGTGTATTTGAAAAAAGAAGTTGAATGAATGGTAATAATGTTGATTCCACATCTCCTAGATTTCCCTCTGAGATATAAGGCAGTATGTAATTTAGTGTACTGATAATATCACTTTTATTATTAAAGTCCAGCTGCTCATTCATGAAGCCTGACAAGCTGACAGCACTGTTAGGTGAGGACGTCCTCTCTGACTCAATAGTCAGCTCGGTGCTGTTGTTCTTCTTCTGGGCTTGTAACACCTTCATCAACGATCCTCCTGCATTCTCTATAGATGTTTCTTCATCTGTCAAAAGAGAAGGGACTGTTTTTGATCACTGAAGACTGATGGGACAGCCTTTTGTCAGTCCACAGCCAAAGAAATTAGGAATCAGTCAAAGTTTGAGTGCCACTTAGGAGAAAAAGAAACCCACACTTAAGCCTATGACTGGCAACAACAAAATGTGAAAAAGGTCTCTCTTGAAAAAGGGGCTATCTACTCAGAAAATTCTGTAGCGTGAAATATAGGAACTATATTCAGGATTACTCCACTGGTTCCCAGGGGCCAGTACTCAAGAAAAGCCAAGGCTGGAAGACAAATATTCCCCTAATCAGCTGGACTCTCTGCAGATCTACTGTGACTCCTCACATTCATATACCCCATCCTGTCCTGCCTCAAAGGCACGGGAGTGTGAGGCTTCCTCTCTCCACCTCTTCAGTGTGCTTGTGTCCTTGCTGCTATCACAGATCTCCACGACAACCACCGCCGCTAACAGGTCGTCATCTGGACATGTCCTTCTCCAACTACCCACTGAGTCCTTTGCTTAGTCCCTGCTTCTATATATCCCAGTCCCCGTAACAGAAGCCTCTATACAGAAAAAAACACTATGTCCGCCCTGGCTCTTTGCTAAAATTTGGGCAGGGAGCTCGGGTATAAGTTAAGAGATTTGCCAGATTGTATGCCCATGTGGAATGTTCAACAAATCAAGGGAATAATACTTGAGGCCCTAAAATGTAGACGGGAAAAAGCAACTTCTGTCAGATGGCTACTTTGCTTTCAATTCATTTTACTTCTAATATTTCCAGCTCTACTTGGGGAACCATCCAAATCTTCTGACTGTGTGAAGGTAATGTGTACCAGTGTGTAGCTGGGCTTGTCTCCCAAAAGGATTAAAAGTATTTTTGGTGAGGGTCAAAGGAGGAGGGAAGGGTCATGAGAAAGGAGGAGCAGAGGCTAGCAGAGAGCCCCAAACTGGGGACAGGAGATCGGGGCCCTAGGGTCATAGCACTTAACACCGCTGATCTTGTTTTTCCTCACCTGTAAAAGGAGATTAAAACTGCTTTTTCTGCCCACTTCTGGGGGAGAAGGGAGTAATATAATTAGTAAAAAAAAATGTTTGGGGGAGTTCCCAGGTGGTCTAGTGGTTAGGACCCGGCACTTTCCCTGCTGTGGCCCGGGTTCAATCCCTGCTGGGGGAACTAAGATCCCACCAGCTTGGTGGCCAAAGGAAAAAAAAACAAAAAAAATGTGTTGAAAAATCAGCAATATTGTCTTTATATAAGTGGCAAAGTGTTATTATTTATGATGTGCTCTAGATCACTGAAAGAGACCTGTATTCAAGCTACCTGGGCATGAAAGCACATTTTGGAAGCCATCAAGTTAGTGCCCATAAATCTAATATATAGAAAAATCGTTGAAAGCCCCTGAGTGTTTTGTGGATAGAAAAACTTGCGATTCAGAGCAAGTTCAGAGCTGGACAGTCAAAGAAATAACTAGCTCTCCCATGCATTAGAAGGGCTTGGTAGCAGCTTCTGGTTATGGAACCAGAAACTCTCAGGCTCCAGATAGGACATAAAACAGCATCACTTGCACTCTTTATAAAATTGCAGAAACAAACCAAATAAACAAAAATATATTTACACCTGTCTTATAAGACAAAGGGTACTTGAGACCTAATGTATATAAAATCAGTTTACAAACTGTGATGTACTATGTGAATAAGTTGTCATTTGCAGAGAGGGAAGCGTAGGATATGTGGCCATTAATGTGAATTCCCTTCCCCCTTCCATTCCTTTCTCTGGTTCCTTTACATATGCAGATCAGTTACATTATGAAGCTAATAATGTAACTGAGCTCTTCTTAGCTTAATAATGTAACCAAGAATCTGATTTTTAGCAAGGGGGTAATTCTTAGAAATTTAGGGAGCTGGAACTCTGAATGAATGTATTAAAATAATGTAATTACATCATTAGTTTTAAAATGTATCATCCTTGATTAAAAATAAAAAATTAAATTAAAAATTAAAAATGTATTATCCCGCAATTGAGACTCACCACAACGTGTGACGTCCTTCAGGCGTTCACTGTCACAACGCAGCTTGACTGTCTCACAGACAACCTCAATAGTATTTTTAAATTGGCAGAGGCAGCAGGCCCTACGGCTGGGTAAGATCCTATAAATGGAAACACAGGTAATTAAATTCGTGGTAAAAGAGTTACCTGAGTAGGTAGAAGAGGTAGGCCAAGGCCACCACAGACCAGTGCAAAAAGGAGTTCTTGGGGCATATGGACTATAGAACTGGATAGGGGCCGGTTGGCCAATTGCTGCCCTTGACAATAAATATAGAGGAGGAAAGTGCCGGGTCCTAACCCCTAGACCACCTGGGAACTCCCCCAAACATTTTTTTTTACTAATTATATTACTCCCTTCTCCACCAGAAGTGGGCAGAAAAAGCATTTTTAATCTCCTTTTACAGGTGAGGAAAAACAAGATCAGCGGTGTTAAGTGCTATGACCCTAGGGCCCCGATCTCCTGTCCCCAGGAGGAAATAAATATAGAGGAGGAGAGAGGTGCCCAACAGAAGGATTAGGATGGCAGTAGGTATGATATGCCTAGAAAAAAGGGAATAGCGATTAGAATTGGGTGACACTGAACTGTAGTTTAATTCAGGAGTATCTCCTTCCAACCCGAAAGCCTCACTTTGGGTTGAGAGTACACAGGAAGAAGGCAGACTTCTAAGAAGAGTATGAAGAAGACCGCACATTCTGGAGTCACTTTCTCAGTTCCTATTTGTGAGGAGTAATATATTAGAAATTATTCTAGTAATAAAAAAGCATCATGTGGCTAAACAATAACAGAGATCGCATTGACCAAATCTGGACAAAAGGAACATTCCAAAGAATAACATTATCATTATAATAAGGTATAACGTAGTTAATTGAAAAAAAAGCACATGAGTTCATAATGATACTCCAAATGAAAAGTGGGGGAGCTCTTCTTTATAGAATAATGTCAGCTAATAAATGCAAAAGGAAGGATAGAATTAGGAAAGTGTTATTTTGCAACTATCACTGTAATAATCGATTCAGACAAGGATTATCATTGATGCACAGTTGGGTGAAGAGTTGTTTGAAAGTAGGATCTTCACTGATCCCAAGGATCACCCCACATATTATTTATCAATTACCAAGGGGAAAAATAACTTTACAATGGAGAGATATGGAATAGACCACCTTAACCAAGTGATCAAACTTAGCACTGGGCCACCTAAAGTGATGAAGTATGAAGAATACATCACCTATATAGTATTCTTCCCCAAAATGTTTACTTCGAATCTAATGAGGAAACAGAAAAATACAGGTTGTGGGGCAATTTACAAGACAACTGGCTTAGACTCTTCAAAAAAGCCAATGTCATAAAAGACCAAAAAAAAAATAGTAGGGAAAAATTCTAGATTAACGGAAACACAGACATGACATGCAATGCCTAATCTTTAATTGGATCCTGTATCAAAACAAAACAGACTTAAAGAATGTTATTGGCTTCTGGCCAAGATGAAATACAAGGGCCAACTTAACCTCCCACCTGAAACAAGGAAAAAATCAGATGGAACATAATGAAACAACAGTTTTCAAGAAACTGAACCTCAGGCAATACATTTCAGTGATTCCCGAGGAGATGGGAAATAAATGAAGTGATCCCTATAATTGCCCTTACTTCTCTGAGAGAGTATCCACGTCATGGTACAGGGAAGAGAAGTCCAGACAGAGACTAGTGGGCTCCCTGACAGACGAAATGGAGATAAGGGTCTGGGAAAACCAAGGTAACTAGAGTTCACAAAGCAGAGTATCAGAGAGAAAAGAAGTGCACAGACAAAGAACTCTGGAGATCTGCAGAGGGATCTCTTGAGAATTCAACAAAGTATGGGTCAATACATTTGTGTGAGGAATAACTTGATGCCAGGAAAAGAACCACATGAAAGGATTAATAAGAAGAACAACTGGATATCACACAGGGTTGTAGGAATAGTACCTGTTCCTACAAGTCAGACTGGAAAACCTCATGATACTCAGAAAGGACTTGTCTCAGTAGTTGCAAATAATGAGCTCCAGACTAAAGGCTACTTGGACTCCTACCCAACGAACCTTAAAAGCTAGACCTAAAAGAATACAATTGTTTTGAGTAACCTAATTTCACCCAAAACAAAGCCCAGGCATTTTACAGGAATATAAATATACATAGCACACAATAAACTAAAACTCACGATATCTGGGATCATATGAAAAATTGCCAAGCATGCAAAGAAGTAGGAAAATATGACCCATACTGAGGAGAAAAGGCAATCAATCAACAATAACCCATAATCTATACAGATGTTAGAATTGGCAGAAAAGACCTTTTAAAAAGTTATTATACATGAAGAAAAGTTATTATAACTGTATTTCATATGTTAAAAAACCCAGACTAAACCCTGAAAATGTTAAGTACAGGCATGGAAAATGTAAAACAGACCTAAATTGAGCTTCTAGAGATTAAAAACAATGTCTAAATGAAAAAGATATTGCAGGAGGTTAAAGGCTAATTAGACACGGCAGAAGGTCAGTGAACATTAAGGCATAGCAACAGAAACGATCCAAAATGAAACAAAAGGAGTAACAAAACAACAACAAAATGAATAGAGCCTCAGTGACTTGTGCAACAACTTCAAGTGGCCTAATACATGTGTACTTAGAGTCCATGAAGCAGAGGAGAAATATAAAAATTTGAAGAAATAATAGCCAAAATTTTTCCAATTTGGTAAACACTATAAACCCACAAAGTCAAGAAGATCAATGAACTTTAAGCATAAGAAACATGGACAAAACTACACCAAGGCACAGAAAATAATCGAACTGCTCAAAACCAGCAATAAAGAGAAGAATTTAAAAGGAGCCAGAGGAAAAAATTATACACTACATGCAGAGGAACAAAGATAACAATGACAGCAGAATTCTTGCTTGAAAAATCGTAAACGAGAACTCAGTGGAATAACATCTTTAAAGTAGTGAATTGAATTCTATCAAGCTAGAATTTTATACCCACATCTGTCAAAACAAAAGCAAACTAAAGACTATCTCAGACATACAGAAGCTGAAAGAATTCATTGCTAGTAGACTTTCACAATAAGAAATGTTAAAAGAAGTATTTTTAAGCAGAAGGAAAATGACACCAGATTGGAATATGGATCTACATAAAAGATTAAGAATACTGGATACATACAACAATGAAGACCCAATTCAACCAAAAATAAATAAACAAATTAAGAAAAGAAGGGAAAAATCATATAATCACTGCAATAGATGCAGGAAAAGAATGAAAACATCTAACATACATTCCTGATTAAAGAAAAAAAACAGCCCTCAGTAGACTAGGAATGGAAGGAGACTTCCTCAACTTGATAAATGACTTCTACAAAAAACCTAACATCATACTTAATGGTGAAGGACAAAGTACTTTCTCACCAGGATCAGGAACAAGGCAAGGATATCTGCTCTCATTGCTTCTATGTGACATGGCACTGAAGGTTCTAGCCAGTGCAATAGGGCAACAAAAAGAAAAGACACATTCAGAATGGAAAGGAAGAAGTAAAACTATCTTTATTTGCAGATAACATGATTATGTCGAAAACCTGACAGAAGCTACGAAAATGCTACTGGAACTAATAAATGAGTCTATCAAGTTTGCAGGGTACAAGATCAACATACAAAAAGATGAATTTGTCTCAACAAACAATCAGAGATCAAAGTTTTAAAATGCTACTTATAAAAGAATCCAACATATAAAATACTTAGAATAAATCTGACAAAAGACTTGCACACTGAAAACTGTAAAATATTGCCAGGGGAAATTAAGAAAGACCTAAATAAATGGAGAGATATAAAGTATTCATGGATCAGAAGATTCAATATTGTTGAGACATCAATTCTCCCCAAATCGATTTATACATCAAAACCCCAGTAGGCTTTTCTATAGACATTGACAAGCCAATTCTAAAATTCATATGGAAATAAAATTTAGAATAACGAAAACAACTTTGAGAAAGAACAAAGTTGAAGAACTCACAGTAACTGATTTCAAGGATTATGAAGCTACACCTTCAAGACATTGTGATAGTAGTGTAAAGATAGACAAAAAGACCAAAGGAACAGAATACAAAGTTCTGAAGTAGAGAGATGTGGAGAACTGACTTTCAGGTTCAAAGGCATTTCAGTGGAGAAATGATAGTCTTTTCAACAAATGACGCTGGAACAACTGAATATCCAGGTGCAAAAAGAAAAAAAAAAAATGAACTTGATCTAAACCATATACAGAAGTGAACTCAAATTGGTTCAAAGATCTAAATGTAAAACATAAAACTATAAAACGTCTAGAACAAAACAGGTGAAAAATTTTATGACCTTGAGTTTGGCAAGATTTCTTAGATACAACACCAAAAGCATAATGCATAAAAGAAAAAAATAGATAAATTAGACACCATCGAAATTAAGAATTTCTGCCCTGCAAAAGACACTCCTGAGTGAACGAAAAGATGAGTCACAGAATGGGAGAAAATACCTAGCAACTTACCTATTGGATAAAGGACTTATTTCCAGAATATATAAAGAACTCTCAAAACTCCAGAAAAATATAGATAAAAGATTCAAAGATATACAGATGGAAAATAAGCATATGAAAAGATGTTTGACATGATTAATCATTAGGGATGCTACAGTGAGATACAACTACACACCTATTAAACTATCTAAAATTAAAAATACTGAGCATAGCAAATGATGGCCGCAACGTGAAGAAAATGCAGCTCTCATACACTGCTGGTAGAGATGTAAAATGATCAAACCACTATGGAAAATGGGTATTTTTTAAAAACTTAAACATACACTTACCAATGATGCAGCCATTCTACAGGCAGGCATTTACCCAGGAGAAATGGAAGTAAACATCCATACAAGACTTGTACACAAATATTCATAGCAACTTTATCTGTAATAGACAAAGACTCAAACAACTCAAATGTCCATCAATGGTCAATACATAAATGGTGGTACATCCACATAAAGGAATGCTATTCAGCAATAAACAGAAATGAATTACTGATATATACAACAATATGGATGAAGATTAAAATAATCATGCTGGGTTAGAAGCCAGTTAGAAAAAAGTATACACTGTATGATTCCATTTACATAAAATTCTAGAAAATGCAAACAGAAAGCAGATCAATGGTTGCATGGCGATTGGGAAGTGCAAGGAACGATGGGAAGGAAGAATTACAAAGAGACATTAAGAAACTTTCTGAGGTGATGGACATTTTGAGTTTCGTGATGTCTTCATGGTGTGTATGTATGTGTGTGTGTGAACACAGATTATTGCATGTCAATTATACCTCAAAAAGCTGTTAAAAGAAATGATATTAGATAAGAGAGACAATTGGGGAAATTTGAATAGCAACACTTTATTAGGTAATATGATTGTGTAGGAATTTAATTTCTTCAATACTGTGTATTAACAGTATCGTGGTTACACAGGGAAATAGTTTTTAATATCCAGAGAGGAGGGCATCTAGCTGACAAGAGAGGGATCGCAATTGTGGCAGATGGTGTGGGACACTGAGGAAGATGAGGCTAGAGCAGTGACCAATGCGTGACGGCACAGTGAAGACAGTCATTTGTCAGGTGACCTGACAAAGACGGTTGGAAGAGACTGCTAAATGCAGGGCCGTTTCCGCATACTAATCTCACGCAATCCCCTCAACTAGCCTTGGCGTAACAGAAAGTTTCTATTAGCTTGCCATATTGGAGGGGGGATGGCACAATTTAAGGTGCAGTAGGTTGTGTAATAAACTGTCACAATAGGGTCCTACAGAAATAGTTTTTTAAACCGCAAAAAAATAAAACTTGACCCTTCCCTCACAACGTATATGAAAATTAACTTAAAATGAATCATAGACCTAAATGTAGCTATACAACGTCTGGAAGAAAACGTAGGAGAAAATCTTTGTGATTTGGGGTTAGACAGTGGGGTCTCAGAGAAAGATTTCTTAGATTAAGACACAAAAAAGCAGAAAGCATTTAAGAAAAATTGCTAAGGGACTTCCCTGGTGGTTAAGACTCCAAGTTCCCAATGCTGGGGGCCCGGGTTCGATCCCTGGTCAGGGATCTAGGTCCCACATGCATGCCTCAACTATGAGTTCGCATGCCAGATCTAAGAAGCCCATGAGCCGCAACTAAGGGGCCCATCTGCCGCAACTAAGACCCAGCACAACCAAATAAATTAATTAAATAAATATGAAAAATTAAGAAAAATTGCTAAATTAGAGTTCATCAAAAATTTAACACTTCTAGCTTTCAGAGACACTTTAATATAATGAAGATAAGTCACAATCTGGGAGAAGATATTTACTAAACACATATCTGAGAGCAAGGACTTTTTCCGTTGCTTTTTATATAAAGCACTCTTAATTCTCAATATAAATATCCAATTAAAAAATGGATTTGAACAGACACTTCATTTAAAAGGATATTTGCACATGAATAGACACTCAACATCATCAGCTATTACAGAAATGCAAAATGTGGCAAAAACCACGAGATTCATCTACACACCTACTAGAAAGGCGAAAATGTTTTTAAAAAACACATATAAGGATCAGGTGAAGATGTAGAGCATCTGCAACTCTCATAGACTGCTTGTGGGAAAGCAACATGGCACAGGCACTTTAGAAAACGGTTCAGCAGTTTCTTAAAAAGTTCAATAGGCACTTAGCATATGATGAAGCAATCCCACCCTGAGGTATTTTACCCCAAATAAATGAAAACATATGCTCACACAAGACATATATTCACACACACACGTGAGTGTTTTCAGAGGCTTTGTTCATAATAGCCAAAAAACAAGAAGAAACTCAAATGTGCATCGAACGATGAATGCGTAAACAAACTGTGTATCCACACAACTAGAATACTGCTCAGCGCTCAAAAGGAATGAGCTACTGACAGGTGCAACAAACCAGATGAATCTCCAAAGAGACTGGCTAAGTGAAAGAAGCCAAAAACAAAAAGCTACATACCACATGATTTCATTTATCAAATATTCTGGAAAAGGCAACATTATACGGACAAAAATCAGATTGGTGGTTGCCAGGGGCTGGTAGTGACAGGAGGATGCATTGACTACAGAGGGACATGGGGGGTCTTTTGGGAGTGCAGAAGTTTTCTTTACCTCAAATGTGGTGGTGGCTACAGAACTATACGTTTGTCAAAACACATCACACTGTATATTTAAAAAGAGTGCATTTTGTTAAACGAAAATTATACATAAATAAACCTGACTTAAGAAGATAATCAAACAAACCTAAAAGTACAATTGAGTGAAAATCAATGTAAGAAAAATCAACTTACAGTGTTTCCAATTCAAGGGTCAGCATGAGGATGCTTTCCATTGCGGTAAGTGACACTTGTGCTGTTCCCATGTCTCTGAAGGAGAAGCCCAAACATGCATGATATAAAACCCAAAGACAAAATTTCTAAACTGAAGAAGATACTTAACATGTGATTCCTTCCACTTTGGCTTCTTACTTGCCATAGATGATAATTCCAAAGAGCTCTTTTGGAAGAAATTTAAATTTGCATCATCAAATTAATGACCTTGGTGCTGAACAGTACAATCATTTTCTATGATCCTCACTTCTCATTTTCAATTGCATCTACCTCTTTTGATCACTCTTTTTTCAAAAAAAATAATGTACCCCTTATTCCTTTTTGCTTTCTTGGATAAATACTATTCCTATATGCATCTTCATGTTCCATATCTATATGTGTTCTTCAACACTGTTCTCATCCTCTGCTGGCTCTCTTACCCATATATATTCTTTCTTAATCCTTTTCTTTGCCAATAACTCTTATTTTCAATAACCCAGTTAAAATCTAAATTATGACTGTTTAGCCAAAGTACTCAAGTTTTGACGAAAGTAAAAAGGAGCAGAAATTATCTCATGAGCCATGAAACTCTTACAATACTTACAAAGAGTTTAATGCTGGCACTTTAAAAAGACAAGAATCTTCAACTGTTGGCAAAGGATTACGATTGAGAATTCTGAAAAATGGAATGGAATTAAAATTATCTGCATTTTCAATTACTTCCATGAAAGTTTATATTCATTTTTTTTGGTATGGAACTTGAAGGTTAAAAAAATTATTTTCTGTCTTTACCTATAAATCACCGTTAGAATCTGTAAAACACTCTTTCACTGGGAACTACCCAGGTCTCTAGATGACAAAGTGGAGAAGAGAAACAAACAAACAAACAATAAAATAGAAAAAAAGTGGCTAGCAAAGAAAAAAATATGCCAAAGTATTTTTCACGTTAAAGACCCTCGAAGTGACTATGCTGGTAGGAAGCCCTTGCTCTGTAAAAAAAGTACTATTTCTAGTGTCCTCCGTAATTCAAGGTGTTTTTCTTTCATCTCTACAAATTTTGAAAAATTTCATGATTTAAACTACCCAGCTAAAGAGAAAAATAAGGCTAATTCCTTGGTTCTGGAGCCAAAGAAGAGAGAAATCCAAGAGGAACTGGTGAAAGCCATACTCCCATCACATAGTCCCGTGTGTATTCTTGTGCCATAGCTTTTGTTACTGTGTATGTAATCAACTGTTTATTTGTCACTCTCCTAGATTGTCAGCAACTTGAGAGCAGGGACCACACTTTATTGCCATTATTATTCCTGTGCCTGACATAGTGCCTAATATTTACTAGGCATTTAATAAATGTTTGCTGAATAAATAAATAACATTTTGTTTATATATCAATAAAATAAACAAATTAATTTTGGGGAACAAAATTTTATTCCAAAATGTTGGAATAGATTTTCTTCATAGTTCTTTCTTTCTTCCTTTTTTTTCCCCTTAGTTCTTTAAAACAAATAAGGGGGAAAAAAAAAACAGAAAAGAAACAGGAAGAAAGAAGAGAATAGCTGACTTAAGGTTAACTCTACTCAAGAATTATTAGTGTACTTTTGCAGAATATTATAAAGATAATTATCAAAACTAATATCTTTTGGGTTGCCATGCATATGTGATCAGCATTTAACATTTCATCCTCACAGTAACCTTATGTGATATATATATTACACAATTGTACAAATGAGGAAACTGAGGCACAGAGAAGTTACATAACTTGTCTTAAGTCATCAAGCTCGTAAGAAGCAGAGCTGGAATTTGAACTCAGTTCTGACTCTAAAGCCTGTGTTTAACCTGAATGAAAAAAAAAAGGGTTGTTTTTTTTTGAAACATCTGTTACTTTAACCTTAATTTTGACAGCACTAAATATAGAAATACCTTTTCAAACTTCATCTACCCATCTGGGAAAGCCTCTATGAGAATTATATTTTCTCTTTTTATTTATTTATTTATTTATTTCTCTTTTTATTTATTTTTTCCTTAATCATCTCTTGTGATAAATATTTAATTAGCCTATGGCCATTGAGACTTTATAGATTTTTTTTTAAAAGTTGCAGGAAAATCAGTAAAAATGATGGAGGAAGGACATCTGAAAATTCATCCCTGCATAGAAGCAACAATAACAACAACAACAAAACTGGCAAAAATGGTCAGAATCAACTTCTTCTGAACTCTGGACATTTAACCAACATGCTGGCAGTAAATGGGGGAGCAATTTATTCAAGGAAAACAAATTAATTTCTGTAAGAACAATGAGATCTGTGTTGCTTTAACTTGCCCTCGACCTTTGGTCTCCATGCCAGTGGTAGCCTTGAAAAACAGCCCACATCCCTGGTACCAGAACGAGCAGCATGGACTGAGAGGTCCTTCAAAGCCTCATTCCCAAAGAACTGTCATTGTTTTACATGTCTGGTGGTCCCCTGGAAGACCTCACTTGAAAGGCTTGCCTTTGACCTGACTGAGGGCTGTCTAGTGAGAAAAGCCTCTGCTCAGGTGGCATTTCTGGAAAACATTTTCAAGCAAATATTTTAACATGGCGGTGGCATGAGGCAATGGATAACAGTTTGGGGCAAAAAACAACCCAACCGCAAAGCTTTAAAAGAAAAGCTGAGGAATGAGATGTGCACAGACACTTTGAAATATTCCAATGTATTCCTGGGAAACTGGAAGACCACAAGACATATTCCTGGGCATCTAGGAGAATAACTGTTAGCATTAATAAATGAGTTCAGCAAGGTTGTAGGATATAAGATCAATATCATTTCTACACACCAGCAATGAGTAATCGAAAAATGGAATTTAGAAAACAATTCCATGTGGAACAGCATCAAAACAAATATAATACTTAGGGGAAAATTTTCCCAAGTAAGTGCAAGATTCACACTGAAAAGTACAAAACTGTTGAAAGAAATTGAAGAAGATCTAAATAAGTATAAAGACCTGCTGGATTCATGGACTGGAAGATAATCTTATGAAAATTTCACTACTTCCCAAATCGACCTATGGTTCCATTGCAATTCCTATCAAAATCCCAGCTGACTTCTTTCCAGAAATTGCCAAGCTGTTTCTAAAATTCCTATGGCAATTCAAGGAAACAGAATAACCAAAACAATGTCGGTAAAGAACAAAGTGGGAGGACTCACACATCCTGGTTTCAAAACTCAGTTCAAAGCTACTGCAATCACAGTGTGGTACTGGAATAAGAACAGACATGTAAATCAATGGAACAGAATTGACAATATAGCAATAAACCCTCATATTTATGGTCTATTGATTTTCAACAAGGGTGCCAAAACAATTCAACGTGGAAAGAACAGTCTTTTCAAATGATGCTGGGACAACTGTACATCCACACACAAAATAATGAAGCTTCACACCGTATATGAAAATTAACTCCCAATGGATCAAATATCCAAATGTAAGAGCTAAGGCTATAAAACTCTTAGAAGAAAACACAGGAGTAAATCTTTATGACCTTGCTTTAGACAACAGTTTCTTAGATATGATACCAGAAGCACAAACAACCAAAGGAAAAATAGATGAATTGGATTTTATAAAAACTAAAAAGTTTGTGCTTCAAAGGACACTATCAAGAAAGTGAATAAACATATAGAATGGGAGAAAATACTACAGGTGGGAAGAATAAGATGCAGTGGGGAGAAGAAAAGTGTAGTAGTTGCTAGGTGTGACAATCTCAAAATTTTGAACTATTACAAATAAAACAGCCACCCTGAATCACCCCAAAGGGCAGACCCAAGTTATTTTTGCTTTTAGTGTTTATGCCTTTCTAAATCTGAGAAGCTGCCAGGATTCTAGTACATAGCAAAAAGTGAGGACAACACCCTCAAGTGTGTAAGCTTTTGTGTGTACATAGCTATGTAAAGGAAACCAATGCTAGCTGACTGGGGGAGCATTAGGGCGGCTCTGTGACCGCAGCTCAATTTGCCTTCATAGTGTGGACACACCTCCCACACTGATATTCTCAACAATGGGGTAAATAATTCAATAGGGATAAGGCTTTGATTTTCCTCTTATTCTCTCTTCGTATTTATGTTCTTGGTACGATATTGATGTACCACGGACAAGCCAGCATGTGAATGTGCTCTGTCTGCTTAAGTTATATAGCCTTTCTACATTGTAGAGTCCTTCAGTTTCTAAAATCATGGAGCTTGTATTGTTAGATCCAATGAAGTGACTAAAAGAATTTTTAAACATAAGCCATCAGTCTGGACCTGCATAGGTGAATGAAGGAGAAACACTTTACAGTCAGAGAAAAAAAGCATACTTAACATTTAGGATTATCAACCACTGCCGGTTTTCCATAGTATATTTCATTCCTGATTTTATCTGAAAGAGATATGATGACTACCACCATTCAAAAAGTGGTACTTTATTAATAAGCTCTTGGCTCATCTTTGAGGTAGATTTCGGATTTAAAATAGACTACCACACTGCTAACCACTTCACCTGATATTTCTCAATAACATAGAGGCTTCATTCAAGAAACCTACTGACTTATAATTACCTGACACCCGGTGATGAATCAAGGATTTGTGGGGCCTGAACCTCATCTACTTTGGGAAATCCTAGCTAATAAAAACAGGCAAAGTTATAAATAGAAAAATCGCTAGGACCCCTCTCAAGACCTTGGAAGGGACCTATGCAAGTGAGGAGCCCTGAAGCCTAAGGTTCATTGAATTCAGGATAAATCCACCTCAGCTGGGGCCCTTTTCCAAACTTATTTAATGCAAGCAACTTATAAACACCCCAGTAATATGTCATTATAGGTAGTAAAATGATTTAACTCGAGGGTGGCATCTTCCCTTGGTGGCTTGCCTTTGGCAAGAGATGCAATAAAGTTTGTATCTCACCATGGCAAATGTTTCCTAAAGCAACTTAGCTTTGTCTATTAGAAAGACTTAGTCCAAAACAAAGACTTACTATACTGTGACAGTCTTTTGAAAGTAACTGTGAATGAGTCTTCGGAGTACAGTACTAATTTATTTACAACACCAGATAGTTCTGATTCTTTCACTACCTTTTTCTGTCATTTAAGAGGAGCACAAATTCCAAAGGAACAAGTTGGTGCCTCTTCCATTACAAATCTTTTCTAACCTACCACCCGTTTTCTACTTCATCACCCCCCTCCCTCACCTTGTTACCCTGCTGCATAGATGCTAGAATGGCTCTCATATATGTTTTCCCATCAACATCCATATTTCTCCTTCCAGTATGAAAGCTTCTTGGGGACAAAGTCCCTGCCCTATGCGTCTTTGTATCCCCAGCACTTAGTACAGTGTTCACAGACAGTGGGCAAGGCACTCAGTGAATGTTTTGGAATGAATTCATTAATTTTTTAAACTGTGATTTATTTATTTATTTCCACAATGTATTGTCCTGTGTTGCCTACATAACTATAGTGAAACTCTGATTCTTATAAGGAACTCTTGGTGTTCTGGGATGTTTAGGAAAGGTGGTGAGTTTCAGACGTTGTACTGACGCTACTAAAACCTCCTGGTGAAGGGACCTCACGAGCCTGCTCTCCGGTGTGCTAACAGAAGAAAAACCGACCCTCGGTGCTCTCTCCCCAAGGTAGGCGTCAGCAAACTAACAAGGGAAAGGAAGGAGGCCGCTAAAGATAGGCATCTGCAGGAATTGTTAACCCAGCTCCAGACACAGCCTCAACACCTTCATTAACCCAAAATGTGGGAACTGTGTGAAACTGGATTTCTGAACCACAAGACAGGTAAGAGAGTCTTTTCCAAAGCCAGGTGTAGAAGAGCTCTTTACCTTGAGTCTAAAATCGCCTTCGGGCCATTGAACGTACCCACTATCATTTCCTTGTGCCATGAGAAATCAGAGCAGTTTTGAGCTGAAGGTGTGGAAAACCCACACTTCTTATTGAAGAGTAGTCAGCAAAGAAAACATATTGAATTAGGCCACAGCAAAGTCTTTTCTTTATATTTTTCACACTACAGCTGAACACAAACAACGTCTTTTTCCATACCTCAAAGCTTCCTATTGGCCACAGATAATTCACTTCAGCAATATATGCTTTTTTGAAAAATAATGTTCTGGGTGGCTGGGGAGAGCCCTGTGGTGGGTGTTCAGGAATTCTTTCTGCTTTACCATTTAAAAGAGCTAATGATGGTTGGGGAAGCACCCACACCCACTGAACCACACCCTGCTCAACTTAGTTCTCTGCAGCTCTGTGTTGCATACATTTTAAGCAGTTAGGAACTTTGCACATGAAAAGGAATCAAAGTGAAATTCAAAAGTGGAAGTTCCTGGACCATTCTCATATTGGAGAGGCATCCGTGGGATTCCATGACAATGCTAATCTGAGTGTTTTTGTTTGGTGCCTTTAATTGACCATGCAAAAGATCAGTACTATGGAAAGCAGAGCCTTTCATATATATGAGTTAAACAAGTCTCTTGGCCTCTTTGTACCTTAGTTTCCTCTTTTGAAAAAAAAAAAAAATAAATGGCTCTCAAGACATACTTTCCAGAATTCATACTGGGCTTACTTACACCCAGCTAACCAATAACTGCATGATTGTTTTTACACACAGTTGTTTACATGTATTCATCTTCTATTTCACTTACAACTTGTGTAAAAACTGCATTCCATGCCAGGCCTGAAACGTTCCAAAGCTCAGTTCTGTGAGTAAATTGCAACCAAGATTTCTACAAAAAAAGACACGAGCAAAAGAATTAGAAAAATAGATATTCTTTCAGAACATTTATCCATTGGCAATAATTCTCATTTATATATGATGAAACGTAACATCACTACTCCCTCCATACACTAAAGAAATCTCACTGTGGGAGATATTATGATTTATACTTTCATGATTATATATGTGGTGCATTAGATACAAAATACTAAATGCTCATCAAATACTTGTGTTAAGTGATCTTTATTTCTCTAGCTAGGCAGCACTATTGACAGTTTGGGCTGGATAATTCTTTGCTGTGGGAGGCTCCCCTGTACACTGTTGGATGTTTAGTAGCATCTCTGGTCTCTGTCCACTAGATGCCAGTAGCGTATACAGTTCTGACAAGCAAAACTGTGGCCAGACACTACCAAGTGTCACCTGTGTGCAAACTCACCCTGGTTGAGAACCACTGCTCTTGATCCTGGGGGATGTTGGATGCTCAGCATGATCCTGCTCTGTGCTGGAACTGTCACCTCGGGATACAATGGAGACTGAGCTACAACTTCCTTAAGGAGCTCTGGAGGCTGAGGTGGGGTCTTCTGCTGGACTGGAGAAGGTTCAACCTCTTTAGTGACCTGTGGATTTATGGGAAGTGCCAGAGCCAGAGATTTAACAGTGACCTTGTACAAGTGTGACTGCTGAGCTTCATTTACCCCATGATGAACACATGGTCAAACTACAACCTCCTTAAGTGTCTCCAAAGGCCGAGCGAGGGCCTCCTGAGGACTTGAAGTTTCTAGTTCCTCAGGGGCCTCTGAAGGCTGAGATGGAGCCTCCTGCGGAAGTGGAGGTGGTTCTACCTCCACAGTGGGCTCTGCATGCTGAGCCTGGGCCTCTGCCTGGGGTGAAAAAGATTCAACGTCCTCAGGGGTCTGTGGATGCTGAGCAGGGGCCTCTTGATGAAGTAAAGATTCAGCCTCCTCAGTGAGCTCTGGATGACGAGTTTGGGCCTCCTGCTGGGATGCAGAAATATCTCATCCTCAGCAGAAGACTCCCTGTCGTGTAGCTTTTGGGTCATGTGTTCCTTGCGTGTGGCGCTGAGAGGCCTATACATACCCCTAAGCCAAAGTGGCCGCCTTCTCCCGAAAAAGCCCTCCTAGAACACAGAAAGGGAAATATTAATTCTGCATCTCCCCTGCTTTCTCTGGCCACAGTACTTTATCCTCCTCACATCTAGCTGACTCTCACTTTCCCCTGAGCTTCTCTTACGCAGCAGAAATCCAAAAAAGCCCCTTGGAGGAAAACACACACTGTTAGTGCTGCATGTCACTTTTCATCTCTCTCACAATGTGTTATCTCTGCTTTCATTAGGACTAAATGGGGACCTCAGTCCATAATCACAATGAGCAAAATCACCACAGACCCGGGATCATGAAAATCATTGCATGCATGCTGGCCTTCCAGAAGTTCTCTGTGTCTGTCCAAAATGGACCCCAAGTGTCTCTGGAGAGACATTTGTATGTGGCTTAGCATGGAGCATAGGCAGGATTTTCAGCCCCGTTCACCTTTCTTTGCCCTTGGCCAACTGCCCTCGTGCAGTGAAAACACTGCACAACGGCACTGGGCAGAAACTTGTTACTCCCTTAGACGCGCTTCACACCAGTCCGCTTCGGACTTAGTCGCACATGCAGCATTTGCTGGGGGTGTGGGTGTGGGGAGAAGGTGATTTTATTTTCCTGGCTGCTCTATCCTATACGTTGAATCACACCAAGTAAACACCTGAACCCAACGAGCAAAGTCATCTATAGCTCTCTGACTTTCACTCTGCAGGCTGTCACTCAGGTGTCAGTGAATTGTGGAATCCGTTTAAAGGCCACGACCAGCAGGGAAGCACAAAATACTCTTTTTGAATACAAACAGAAGAGAAAAAAATCACAGTGCACAATAAGTTTGTTTCAGAAACTACTTATGTCCATATAGTATGTGTCTACTCAACTGTGACCTAAAACGTAGCTCACAGCCCAAGCACAGTGTGTGATCAGTGGAGAAGTCCTCAGTGGAAAGGGACCATCTTCTTCTTGGTAATCACTAGCAGTATGACCATGGGGCAAGATAGTTTCCCTTTCTCTTTCTCCAGTTCCTTATTACAAAAGGAAGAGACAAACTACTGTCTAAAGTTTCTCCCGGTTAAAATTCTATGAGGTTTGGATAAAGGGAATAGAGAGTAGGGGCCTGAAAAACAGTAGGATGAGAAGGGAAGTTTTCTTGCCACTTTCCAGAAGGGACTCCTATGTTCTACCTTTCGTCAGCTTTGAGTGAGGCCAGCCCCTAAATCCACAACCATGTGGCCCTCCCTACCCCAGAGCCTCCTAGAAGGCCTCTGGCCTGGCCTGATGCCTGGGAGCCAGGCATCCGCCCAGCAGGAACAGGTACAACCAAAACCTCTCCCCGTCCACCCTCTTTCCTTAAAGGACTAGTGAGAGCAGATGAATGTGTGCCAGTCCTGTTCTAACTCAGCTTGGGCTGCGGAGCTAATTCTGCTGAGAAATAAACTAGGGTAAACCATTAGGGTAATCAAGCGTTCTTCCTGCCTTTGCTGAGGAAACTGAAAGAGATGAGTTCTAAGTTCTCCTCTAGTTGTAAAATTCTGCTTTCAAAGACCAATATTTACCTTCTGCATCTTTTTCTATCTTCATCTTTTGCAATTCTAGGAGAAGAAATCTGTTTTGAAAGAAAACAGGATCATGATTATCCATTACAGCTATTTCCAAATCCTTATTCATTCCTTTTGACTTTAAATCTTACCTATCCAGTAAGATGATAACTCTTTCAAGGAAAGGAATTCTACCCTGTTTAAGAATCCTTTGACTCTTCCACAGTACCTAACTTAGGGTCTTGCATGCAGCTGGCGATATATTTTATTGACTGTTTTAGATAACGTTCAACAGATGATTCCTAATAAAAACTCTCAGAAGTAGGAAAAGAAAATAAAAGTATCTGGCAGAAACCTAAGCATTGTTCTAAAGTCAAGAACAAGAGTAGGATGCCCAATCATTACTGCTACTATTGAGCACTGTGGAGGAGGTCTTAATCAGTACGATAAGAAAAACGAAGTATTGGAAAGAAGAGACAAACATATCTGCATATGAAACAAGGGACCCAAAAAGACCAAAAGAATCAACTGAAATTTTATTGGAAGTAACATGAGTAAGATGGCTCCATACAAAATCAAGAGATCAACATATTAGCCTCAATAGCTTTCCCATATAACACAACTAACTAACTAAAAAACAGAAGAAACCTCCCGTTCACTATATCAATACAAATGCATAAAGCACCTAGGAATAAATTTAGCCACAAATTTGTAAGACCTATGTGATGAAAATATTAAAACTTTTTTGAAGGACGTTAAGAAGTACTTACATGGCATGAGATACCATCCTCCTAGAATGTTGTAAAGAGGTCAGTTCTCTTCAAATGAAACTAAAAATTCAATGCAATCCATTTTATAACCAAAATAATTTTTAAATAAAACCTGGCCAGCTGACATTTGGTAGAGAATATATGTAAGAATAGTTATGAGATGTATGCAAAAGAAGGTCAAAGAGTAGGACCTTGCCCTACCAGATATAAAATATGTTATAGAGCAACTGGAATTAAGCAGTGTGATATCAGTACTGGTACAGGACAAGATAACTGGATCACAGAACAGCATCCAGATGAAGATAGCATATTAGACCAGGGAAGAAAGAATAAACCATTCAGTGAAAGATTTGAAAAGAATCAGATCTTCATGTAGGGGGAAAAAGTTAGATCCCCTACCTCAACCACACGAACAAACAAATACAACAAATTCTGGACAGATTATAAAAGTACTTGAAGAAAATATTAGAGATGGTTTTTACGTCACGAGGTGACAAAGGCCTGGCTAACAAAACCCACCCCACATGAGCCATGAGGAGACGACAGGCAGATATGGTGGCAGACTGTCAACACACCTCCTACTCTTCACAGCCCTTGCCCCCTTTTCCCCTGGACTGTTTGTCTGCTTCTTGTTGACTTATAAAACTCTTGGGAGTTCCCTGGTGGTCCACTGGTTAGGGCGTGGCTCTTTCACTGCTGTGGCCCGAGGTTCAATCCCTTGTCAAGGGACTAAGATCCTGCAAGCTGCACAGCATGGCCAAACCCCACCACTTCGAAACAAACAAACAAAAACTCTTTATGGTAAAGAAATACTGGCTTTCATTGAATTTCAGTGTTTCGAATATTTCCAGTGTTTTTGTCTCTAAGGAGACAAGACAAAAGAGTGGAGTAGGGAGCACCAGCTTTGCAGTCGGGTGAAACTGCCTTCTGCTTTGGGTTTGGCCGCTGGGGCCTTACACTGATCTCCTTCATCTATGAGGGAGGGATAGTAATATCATCCTCACAGGACTGTGGGCTTTAAATCAGACAATATATGGAAAACTCTTCATCTTACGCTCGGCATGAATCAGTGCTAAGCTGGTGTCACAGACAAGATGGTGGAATATATCAAAGGCTCTGCTTGTGGCATCAGGCTCTGAAGGCTCTTTCCCACCAGAAGATTATAGAAATATTGCTTTTATTTTCTTCTAATACCTTTATGTGGTCTTTTTTCACATTTACGGATATATGTTTATTTAAGATGAAACATGGGGATCTGCTATTTACCCCCCAAATACTTAGGCAGCTATTCTGTCACCATTTATTCATTTTCTTCCGCTGACTGCAATATTAAAACATGACATTTCAAAAGTCTTAAGAACACAGGGGCCTATTGCTGGACTCTATCCTACTTCAAATAAATATTCGGTTGAATTATTCCTCACTGTGGAATCGACATAACGCCTCATCTCTCTTCCGTTGAACACCATTATTGTCTACCATAGGAAGGACACTGCGTGGCCCCTGTCCTCCAAAAGCTTATCGTATATGTGGGGAGAGGAAATAACGGTTAGGACTCCTCGCTTTCACTGCCGAGGGTACAGGTCCAATCCCTACTTGGGGAACTAAGATCACTCAGGCCCAAACAAAACAAAACAAAACAAAACAAATGCAAGAAGTTAAAAACAATAAAAAGGGGACTTTACAGAAATTCTAAAAATGCCAAAGGCCATATGCCACCTGAGATGTAAGAGGGTACAGTCTGGGCAATGGCCAATGACTAGCAAGCTAGTCCCCAGCCTCCTAGGCTCAGAAATCATACTCTTCCTCACCAAGCGAGAACTCACGTCTTCCTGTTGTGGCAGTCTCACTTTAGCAATATCACAGGATTGATCAAACATCAGAATGCCAAATTATTACTTGACAATGAGAAATACATCTGTTCTACACACAGGGCATCTGTGTCTACACAAGCAGAGAATTACCTTCTGTGGGGACAGGCCTCCGTGGCACACTGAAGCACAATCACAGAATCGAAGGCTACTTGGTGACAACAGAATTAGAAAAGGAATCAGCCGAGTCCAGAATTTAATGGGAAGGCCTGAGGTAACTGGATCCATCCATCTCCTCAACAGGCAGCCTGGCTAGTGGGCCTGACTCTGCAGTTATGCTGCCTAAGGTGCCATCTCTACTCTTGGGCAATGTGAGGATGGGCACTGCCCATGTTGGTCTCTCCTCACCTTTTCTATGCTTTCACTAGTGACCAACCCTCCTGCAGATAGACACATTTCTCTTTAGAAGTTAGTACGTCATGCCAGGTTTGATTCAAGTGTGATAGGCCAGGAAGCCATTGGTCCTTACACATCTCTGCTCAGCTCCATGATGTGCTGACCTTGGTGGTTCTCTCCTGGGGGGCTGCCTTTCAAAAAACTGCTTACCACTTTTGTGAGTTCTGAGGGGAGGGGACTGCTTTGCTATGGCCCCTAAGAAATGGTGACAAACCTCACAGGACTAGGATCAGGAGGGCTGGGGTATTCAGGGAAGGCTTTACAGAGAAAGATATCTGAACTTGAGTTGGCTTTTCAGAGATTCATAGGAGTTCCACAGGCAAAGCAAAATAAAGGAATTTTCGATGGACAAAGGCACAGACAAAAGTAGGAATGGGTATGGTGTAACTAGCGTATAGTGAGGAGCTGCTTTGGCTGGAATGGAGGGCTGCCATTACAGGAGAAAAGATAACTAAAGTAATGTGGAGTGGTAGGGTAGAATCAAGACTGTCAGCCTATTAAAATCACTCTTTTAATGTTAGCAACTGCCTGCTGGAAAAGTAATAAACCACTATGTAACTGAACAAAAGGTAAACAGGCTAGCTCCAGGAATAGGCTACTATAACTATTTGAGGGTAGCCTGCTGCAAGATTTTACTTGCAGTGTTTTAATGGAACCTATCTACACAATTCCTAATACACCGGAGAAGAAAGCTGCTAAGTAAACCTGAGGAATTGACGAGATCACACTTTTGTCTTTTAGGCATGTCCTTTTAGCCCTCCCAGGGTGACTGATAGCTCCTTGAGTATGGAGATCCTATATCTCTCATCACTTCAGCCAAGAAGGAAAGAAATCAACGGTAGAATGAGAGTGACTGGTGAGGACCTCAAATCAGCATACTTTCTTGAGTTGAAGAAAATTTACTATCATGTCAACTCTGGCCTTCTTATAAACTTCACTTGTCAAAATAGTCCAATAGCTTGTTATCATGGATCCAATTCCATAGGGATCTCCTGGGAGTGAAGTTCCTTTTAAAAATCCTGTGGGGACTTCCCTGGTGGTGCAATGGTTAAGGATCCGCCTGCCAGCACAGGGCACACAGGTTCGATCCCTGGCCTGGGGAGGTCCCACATGCTGCGGAGCAACTAAGTCAGTGTGCCACAACTCCTGAGCCCGTGCAGCTACAGCCCGTACTCCACAACAAGAGACGCCACCTCAGTAAGAAGCCCATGCACCGCAATGGAGACCCAACGCAGCCAAAAAAAAAAAAAAAAAAAAAAACACACACACACAAAAAAACATCCTGGGAATATACTTTTCATTAAAAGAACAAAGTGTATGTCAGTCCTCATGGCTAAAGGGAAGAATCAAGTAGTAGCAGGTGGAAAGGTGGATTTGATTCTCAGTTTCTGGGTTCTGAATCTGAATTAATTATTGTCCTTACCTCAGTGAGACAGAGAATTCTAACACAAATCGTCACTACTACAGGTACAGATACTGCCAAGATGAGTTTGTTGCTATAGTCATAACCTGGAACTTCTTTTGTGAGCTAAAGAAATATATCACAATTTTTAAAAACAAGGAGATAGAAGGGATGAAAACTTACGATTCTTCATCCTATTCTAAACGATAGCTAACTATTCTTAAACTACTATGAAACCCAATCCTTCCAGGCGAGTAGCTTCTATAAGAACAAGCCAAATTTAATGTTATTAGTCTTATCATTAGCATTTCCTTCTACAATTTATCTACAGTTTATTTATCTTGTGTTATGTCCTTTTCGCGTCTACCCTAGGAATAGTGACACACTCTCTCAATGAGCAAAGTTGGAGATCACTGTCTTAGCCCGTTTCATGGCTGAAGATAAGATACTGACTAGGAGTCCGTGGTATTCCCGCTTGGGCACGTTAATGGCATGTCCTAAACTGAGTAAAACTCCAAGTCCCATGTGTCAGGGGTTATCCTCACCTCACTTGACTCCTGCTCTTTCTGCTCACTCTGGGCTTCTGTGCTCTCAGTGATAGAGTTGTCAGCTTTCCACTGGTCCATATCCCATTCCGCTTTGGACACATTTACTTCTTGCTGCTTGCTGAGAAGCTTCATCAGGAGGCCTGTTCTAGAGATGAGGTTGGCACAGGCCAGCTGCACGTGGGTGTCCGAGCAGTCTATTTTCAAAGTCTGGATAACATGAGAAATGAGCCTTTGCACGTCATTGTTGGGGATGAGGGACCAGAGCTGCTGGTTTAGCTGAGTTTCAACTTGATCACCCGGGGATGCGAGCCCTGGGAAAGTGAAGCCTGTGGGCTTAGAGGATAATTCAGTGACCATGTTGTGGTGCTCCCATTGTGTTTTGTTGCTGTGTTGAACAGCTGGCATACTGTTGTCTGCAGCGACAGTAGAATGTGCAGTGGAGACGTTCCTATGGCTAGTGTTTCCAGGGCCGGTTCCTCCTGGCAGAGTAGCGTTTCCTGTAGAAATAATTGCTTCAGAAACATTTTGTGCAGTATTGTTTTCTGAAGTAGTGTTTTCTGCAGAAGGGTCTGAAAGAGAAAATAATTCTGGAAAAGGATTTTCCTGAGAAGTCACTTCTCCTGAAGATGAAACAGCCTCTCGTGGAGGGGAATTTATGAGACTCCTCACGACAGAGAACGGAGGGCTTGCAAGCATCACTCTATCAAGTGAACTTTTCTTTCTGAACTTTCGACTCCCTTTTTTCTTTTTTCTTTTTGTTTCTTTTTGCGGTACACAGGCCTCTCACCGTTGTGGCCTCTCCCGTTGCGGAGCACAGGCTCCGGAGGCACAGGCTCAGCGGCCATGGCTCACGGGCCCAGCCGCTCCACGGCATGTGGGATCTTCCCGGACCAGGACACGAACCCGTGTCTCCTGCATCGGCAGGCGGACTCCCAACCACTGTGCCACCAGGGAAGCCCCTCGATGCTTTTTAACTTTGGGTTTTCTGTGGACCCGATGAGACCTAATTTTATGGAAGATGTATTTTTTTTTTTCCAGAATGTGAGATTAATTCGAAGTCCTTAATATTTCTAACTCTTGCCTTTGCATCTTCGAAAACATGAATAGCGTTGGATAAGTCTTTTGATTTTCTTTTAACCTCAGATGGGGATTTTGGCGGGATGGAGGCACAAGGCCTGCCCTTGAAGTACGGTTTGAGGGGAGAGGAGCCTGCGGCCTTGTGTTCCTTTATGAATGAAGACTCTGCATCGGAGGACTTTCCCACCAGCTTCCTGGGCCTCTGCACCATGAGGAGCTGTTTCAGCTTTCTTGGGGATGGCCTCCTGAGCTTTCATTCTTTGGCAGTGTTCGCCACAGATGGCTGGGCATTCTGTTTCCTCCTGACGCTCTCATCTCCCACTGCTTTGAGGTGCATTTTCTGTATGCCCCTTGAGGGCCTTGTTCACTCTCACCAGCTTTTCCTCTGTACTCTCAATCTTTGCTAGGCTGTCTGTCTGTGGTTGGGCAGTTTCTAATTTCTTTTGAAAGATGTAGCGTGTAAACATGGCACTTAAAAGGTTGCAACGCGTACACGTGGCAGGTTTTTCTTCCTTTTTAACCTCATCAATTTTTTCTTGAGTTTCTGCATCTAACAAATTTTCCACAGAATGGAGTTCCCTCAATTTGTTTTTTTTAGTTGAATTGTTGGGTACAGGTTTAACAGAAGGGCTCCTTGTATTGTTTTTCAAAAGGCCCAGCGGCATATGTCCATCTTGTGTATTTGAAAAAAGAAGTTGAATGAATGGTAATAATGTTGATTCCACATCTCCTAGATTTCCCTCTGAGATATAAGGCAGTATGTAATTTAGTGTACTGATAATATCACTTTTATTATTAAAGTCCAGCTGCTCATTCATGAAGCCTGACAAGCTGACAGCACTGTTAGGTGAGGACGTCCTCTCTGACTCAATAGTCAGCTCGGTGCTGTTGTTCTCCTTCTGGGCTTGTAACACCTTCATCAACGATCCTCCTGCATTCTCTATAGATGTTTCTTCATCTGTCAAAAGAGAAGGGACTGTTTTTGATCACTGAAGACTGATGGGACAGCCTTTTGTCAGTCCACAGCCAAAGAAATTAGGAATCAGTCAAAGTTTGAGTGCCACTTAGGAGAAAAAGAAACCCACACTTAAGCCTATGACTGGCAACAACAAAATGTGAAAAAGGTCTCTCTTGAAAAAGGGGCTATCTACTCAGAAAATTCTGTAGCGTGAAATATAGGAACTATATTCAGGATTACTCCACTGGTTCCCAGGGGCCAGTACTCAAGAAAAGCCAAGGCTGGAAGACAAATATTCCCCTAATCAGCTGGACTCTCTGCAGATCTACTGTGACTCCTCACGTTCATATACCCCATCCTGTCCTGCCTCAAAGGCACAGGAGTGTGAGGCTTCCTCTCTCCACCTCTTCAGTGTGCTTGTGTTCTTGCTGCTATCACAGATCTCCACGACAACCACCGCCGCTAACAGGTCGTCATCTGGACGTGTCCTTCTCCAACTACCCACTGAGTCCTTTGCTTAGTCCCTGCTTCTATATATCCCAGTCCCCGTAACAGAAGCCTCTATACAGAAAAAAACACTATGTCCGCCCTGGCTCTTTGCTAAAATTTGGGCAGGGAGCTCGGGTATAAGTTAAGAGATTTGCCAGATTGTATGCCCATGTGGAATGTTCAACAAATCGATGGAATAATACTTGAGGCCCTAAAATGTAGACGGGAAAAAGCAACTTCTGTCAGATGGCTACTTTGCTTTCAATTCATTTTACTTCTAATATTTCCAGCTCTACTTGGGGAACCATCCAAATCTTCTGACTGTGTGAAGGTAATGTGTACCATTGTGTAGCTGGGCTTGTCTCCCAAAAGGATTAAAAGTATTTTTGGTGAGGGTCAAAGGAGGAGGGAAGGGTCATGAGAAAGGAGGAGCAGAGGCTAGCAGAGAGCCCCAAACTGGGGACAGGAGATCGGGGCCCTAGGGTCATAGCACTTAACACTGCTGATCTTGTTTTTCCTCACCTGTAAAAGGAGATTAAAAATGCTTTTTCTGCCCACTTCTGGGGGAGAAGGGAATAATATAATTAGTAAAAAAAATGTTTGGGGGAGTTCCCAGGTGGTCTAGTGGTTAGGACCCAGCACTTTCCCTGCTGTGGCCCGGGTTCAATCCCTGCTGGGGGAACTAAGATCCCACCAGCTTGGTGGCCAAAGGAAAAAAAAAAAAACTGTGTTGAAAAATCAGCAATATTGTCTTTATATAAGTGGCAAAGTGTTATTATTTATGATGTGCTCTAGATCACTGAAAGAGACCTGTATTCAAGCTACCTGGGCATGAAAGCACATTTTGGAAGTCATCAAGTTAGTGCCCATAAATCTAATATATAGAAAAATCGTTGAAAGCCCCTGAGTGTTTTGTGGATAGAAAAACTTGCGATTCAGAGCAAGTTCAGAGCTGGACAGTCAAAGAAATAACTAGCTCTCCCATGCATTAGAAGGGCTTGGTAGCAGCTTCTGGTTATGGAACCAGAAACTCTCAGGCTCCAGATAGGACATAAAACAGCATCACTTGCACTCTTTATAAAATTGCAGAAACAAACCAAATAAACAAAAATATATTTACACCTGTCTTATAAGACAAAGGGTACTTGAGACCTAATGTATATAAAATCAGTTTACAAACTGTGATGTACTATGTGAATAAGTTGTCATTTGCAGAGAGGGCAGCATAGGATATGTGGCCATTAATGTGAATTCCCTTCCCCCTTCCATTCCTTTCTCTGGTTCCTTTACATATGCAGATCAGTTACATTATGAAGCTAATAATGTAACTGAGCTCTTCTTAGCTTAATAATGTAACCAAGAATCTGATTTTTAGCAAGGGGGTAATTCTTAGAAATTTAGGGAGCTGGAACTCTAAATGAATGTATTAAAATAATGTAATTACATCATTAGTTTTAAAATGTACCATCCTTGATTAAAAATAAAAAATTAAATTAAAAATTAAAAATGTATTATCCCGCAATTGAGACTCACCACAACGTGTGACGTCCCTCAGGCGTGCACTGTCACAACGCAGCTTGACTGTCTCACAGACAACCTCAATAGTATTTTTAAATTGGCAGAGGCAGCAGGCCCTACGGCTGGGTAAGATCCTATAAATGGAAACACAGGTAATTAAATTCGTGGTAAAAGAGTTACCTGAGTAGGTAGAAGAGGTAGGCCAAGGCCACCACAGACCAGTGCAAAAAGGAGTTCTTGGGGCATATGGACTATAGAACTGGATAGGGGCCTGTTGCCCAATTGCTGCCCTTGACTGTGGGAAATAAATATAGAGGAGGAGAGAGGTGCCCAACAGAAGGATTAGGATGGCAGTAGGTATGATATGCCTAGAAAAAAGAGAATAGCGATTAGAATTGGGTGACATTGATCTGTCGTTTAATTCAGAAGTATCTCCTTCCAACCCGAAAGACTCACTTTGGGTTGAGAGTACACAGGAAGAAGGCAGACTTCTAAGAAGAGTATGAAGAAGACCGCACATTCTGGAGTCACTTTCTCAGTTCCTATTTGTGAGGAGTAATATATTAGAAATTATTCTAGTAATAAAAAAGCATCATGTGGCTAAACAATAACAGAGATCGCATTGACCAAATCTGGACAAAAGGAACATTCCAAAGAATAACATTATCATTATAATAAGGTATAACGTAGTTAATTGAAAAAAAAGCACATGAGTTCATAATGATACTCCAAATGAAAAGTGGGGGAGCTCTTCTTTATAGAATAATGTCAGCTAATAAATGCAAAAGGAAGGATAGAATTAGGAAAGTGTTATTTTGCAACTATCAATGTAATAATCGATTCAGACAAGGATTATCATTGATGCACAGTTGGGTGAAGAGTTGTTTGAAAGTAGGATCTTCACTGATCCCAAGGATCACCCCACATATTATTTATCAATTACCAAGGGGAAAAATAACTTTACAATGGAGAGATATGGAATAGACCACCTTAACCAAGTGATCAAACTTAGCACTGGGCCACCTCAAGTGATGAAGTATGAAGAATACATCACCTATATAGTATTCTTCCCCAAAATGTTTACTTCGAATCTAATGAGGAAACAGAAAAATACAGGTTGTGGGGCAATTTACAAGACAACTGGCTTAGACTCTTCAAAAAAGCCAATGTCATAAAAGACCAAAAAAAAAAAATAGTAGGGAAAAATTCTAGATTAACGGAAACACAGACATGACATGCAATGCCTAATCTTTAATTGGATCCTGTATCAAAACAAAACAGACTTAAAGAATGTTATTGGCTTCTGGCCAAGATGAAGTACAAGGGCCAACTTAACCTCCCACCTGAAACAAGGAAAAAATCAGATGGAACATAATGAAACAACAGTTTTCAAGAAACTGAACCTCAGGCAATACATTTCAGTGATTCCCGAGGAGATGGGAAATAAATGAAGTGATCCCTATAATTGCCCTTACTTCTCTGAGAGAGTATCCACGTCATGGTACAGGGAAGAGAAGTCCAGACAGAGACTAGTGGGCTCCCTGACAGACAAAATGGAGATAAGGGTCTGGGAAAACCAAGGTAACTAGAGTTCACAAAGCAGAGTATCAGAGAGAAAAGAAGTGCACAGACAAAGAACTCTGGAGATATGCAGAGGGATCTCTTGAGAATTCAACAAAGTATGGGTCAATACATTTGTGTGAGGAATAACTTGATGCCAGGAAAAGAACCACATGAAAGGATTAATAAGAAGAACAACTGGATATCACACAGGGTTGTAGGAATAGTACCTGTTCCTACAAGTCAGACTGGAAAACCTCATGATACTCAGAAAGGACTTGTCTCAGTAGTTGCAAATAATGAGCTCCAGACTAAAGGCTACTTGGACTCCTACCCAACGAACCTTAAAAGCTAGACCTAAAAGAATACAATTGTTTTGAGTAACCTAATTTCACCCAAAACAAAGCCCAGGCATTTTACAGGAATATAAATATACATAGCACACAATAAACTAAAACTCACAATATCTGGGATCATATGAAAAATTGCATGCAAGCATGCAAAGAAGTAGGAAAATATGACCCATACTGAGGAGAAAAGGCAATCAATCAACAATAACCCATAATCTATACAGATGTTAGAATTGGCAGAAAAGAACTTTTAAAAGGTTATTATACATGAAGAAAAGTTGTTATAACTGTATTTCATATGTTAAAACACCCAGACTAAACACTGAAAATGTTAAGTGTAGGCATGGAAAATGTAAAACAGACCTAAATTGAGCTTCTAGAGATTAAAAACAATGTCTAAATGAAAAAGATATTGCAGGAGGTTAAAGGCTAATTAGACACGGCAGAAGGTCAGTGAACATTAAGGCATAGCAACAGAAACTATCCAAAATGAAACAAAAGGAGTAACAAAACAACAACAAAATGAATAGAGCCTCAGTGACTTGTGCAACAACTTCAAGTGGCCTAATACATGTGTACTTAGAGTCCATGAAGGAGAGGAGAAATATAAAAATTTGAAGAAATAATAGCCAAAATTTTTCCAAATTGGTAAACACTATAAACCCTCAAAGTCAAGAAGACCAATGAACTTTCAGCAGAAGAAACATGGACAAAACTACACCAAGGCACAAAAAATAATCGAATTGCTCAAAACCAGCAATAAAGAGAAGAATTTAAAAGGAGCCAGAGGAAAAAATTATACACTACATGCAGAGGAACAAAGATAACAATGACAGCAGAATTCATGCTTGAAAAATCGTAAACGAGAACTCAGTGGAATAACATCTTTAAAGTAGTGAATTGAATTCTATCAAGCTAGAATTTTATACCCACATCTGTCAAAACAAAAGCAAAATAAAGACTATCTCAGACAAACAGAAGCTGAAAGAATTCATTACTGGTAGACTTTCACAATAAGAAATGTTAAAAGAAGTATTTTTAAGCAGAAGGAAAATGACACCAGATTGGAATATGGATCTACATAAAAGATTAAGAATACTGGATACATACAACAATGAAGACCCAATTCAACCAAAAATAAATAAACAAATTAAGAAAAGAAGGGAAAAATCATATAATCACTGCAATAGATGCAGGAAAAGAATGAAAACATCTAACATACATTCCTGATTAAAGAAAAAAAAACAGCCCTCAGTAGACTAGGAATGGAAGGAGACTTCCTCAACTTGATAAATGACTTCTACAAAAAACCTAACATCATACTTAATGGTGAAGGACAAAGTACTTTCTCACCAGGATCAGGAACAAGGCAAGGATATCTGCTCTCATTGCTTCTATTTGACATGGCACTGAAGGTTCTAGCCAGTGCAATAGGGCAACAAAAAGAAAAGACACATTCAGAATGGAAAGGAAGAAGTAAAACTATCTTTATTTGCAGATAACATGATTATGTCGAAAACCTGATAGAAGCTACGAAAATGCTACTGGAACTAATAAATGAGTCTATCAAGTTTGCAGGGTACAAGATCAACATACAAAAAGATGAATTTGTCTCAACAAACAATCAGAGATCAAAGTTTTAAAATGCTACTTATAAAAGAATCCAACATATAAAATACTTAGAATAAATCTGACAAAAGACTTGCACACTGAAAACTGTAAAATGTTGCCGGGGGAAATTAAGAAAGACCTAAATAAATGGAGAGATATAAAGTATTCATGGATCAGAAGATTCAATATTGTTGAGACATCAATTCTCCCCAAATCGATTTATACATCAAAAACCCCAGTAGGCTTTTCTATAGACATTGACAAGCCAATTCTAAAATTCATATGGAAATAAAATTTAGAATAACTAAAACAACTTTGCGAAAGAACAAAGTTGAAGAACTAACAGTAACTGATTTCAAGGATTATGAAGCTACACCTTCAAGACATTGTGATAGTAGTGTAAAGATAGACAAAAAGACCAAAGGAACAGAATACAAAGTTCTGAAGTAGAGAGATGTGGAGAACTGACTTTCAGGTTCAAAGGCATTTCAGTGGAGAAATGATAGTCTTTTCAACAAATGACGCTGGAACAACTGAATATCCAGGTGCAAAAAGAAAAAAAAAAAATGAACTTGATCTAAACCATATACAGAAGTGAACTCAAATTGGTTCAAAGATCTAAATGTAAAACATAAAACTATAAAACGTCTAGAACAAAACAGGTGAAAAATTTTATGACCTTGAGTTTGGCAAGATTTCTTAGATACAACACCAAAAGCATAATGCATAAAAGAAAAAAATAGATAAATTAGACACCATCGAAATTAAGAATTTCTGCCCTGCAAAAGACACTCCTGAGTGAACGAAAAGATGAGTCACAGAATGGGAGAAAATACCTAGCAACTTACCTATTGGATAAAGGACTAATTTCCAGAATATAGAAAGAACTCTCAAAACTCCAGAAAAATATAGCTAAAAGATTCAAAGATATACAGATGGAAAATAAGCATATGAAAAGATGTTTGACATGATTAATCATTAGGGATGCTACAGTGAGATACAACTACACACCTATTAAACTACCTAAAATTAAAAATACTGAGCATAGCAAATGTTGGCCGCAACGTGAAGAAAATGCAGCTCTCGTACACTGCTGGTAGAGATGTAAAATGATCAAACCACTATGGAAAATGGGTATTTTTTAAAAACTTAAACATACACTTACCAATGATGCAGCCATTCTACAGGCAGGCATTTACCCAGGAGAAATGGAAGTAGACATCCATACAAGACTTGTACACAAATATTCATAGCAACTTTATCTGTAATAGACAAAGACTCAAACAACTCAAATGTCCATCAATGGTCAATACATAAATGGTGGTACATCCATATAAAGGAATGCTATTCAGCAATAAACAGAAATGAATTACTGATATATACAACAATATGGATGAAGATTAAAATAATCATGCTGGGTTAGAAGCCAGTTAGAAAAAAGTATACACTGTATGATTCCATTTACATAAAATTCTAGAAAATGCAAACAGAAAGCAGATCAATGGTTGCATGGCGATTGGGAAGTGCAAGGAACGATGGGAAGGAAGAATTACAAAGAGACATTAAGAAACTTTCTGAGGTGATGGACATTTTGAGTTTCGTGATGTCTTCATGGTGTGTATGTATGTGTGTGTGTGAACACAGATTATTGCATGTCAATTATACCTCAAAAAGCTGTTAAAAGAAATGATATTAGATAAGAGAGACAATTGGGGAAATTTGAATAGCAACACTTTATTAGGTAATATGATTGTGTAGGAATTTAATTTCTTCAATACTGTGTATTAACAGTATCGTGGTTACACAGGGAAATAGTTTTTAATATCCAGAGAGGAGGGCATCTAGCTGACAAGAGAGGGATCGCAATTGTGGCAGATGGTGTGGGACACTGAGGAAGATGAGGCTAGAGCAGTGACCAATGCGTGACGGCACAGTGAAGACAGTCATTTGTCAGGTGACCTGACAAAGACGGTTGGAAGAGACTGCTAAATGCAGGGCCGTTTCCGCATACTAATCTCACGCAATCCCCTCAACTAGCCTTGGCGTAACAAAAAGTTTCTATTAGCTTGCCATATTGGAGGGGGGATGGCACAATTTAAGGTGCAGTAGGTTGTGTAATAAACTGTCACAATAGGGTCCTACAGAAATAGTTTTTTAAACCGCAAAAAAATAAAACTTGACCCTTCCCTCACAACGTATATGAAAATTAACTTAAAATGAATCATAGACCTAAATGTAGCTATACAACGTCTGGAAGAAAACGTAGGAGAAAATCTTTGTGATTTGGGGTTAGACAGTGGGGTCTCAGAGAAAGATTTCTTAGATTAAGACACAAAAAAGCAGAAAGCATTTAAGAAAAATTGCTAAGGGACTTCCCTGGTGGTTAAGACTCCAAGTTCCCAATGCTGGGGGCCCGGGTTCGATCCCTGGTCAGGGATCTAGGTCCCACATGCATGCCTCAACTATGAGTTCGCATGCCAGATCTAAGAAGCCCATGAGCCGCAACTAAGGGGCCCATCTGCTGCAACTAAGACCCAGCACAACCAAATAAATTAATTAAATAAATATGAAAAATTAAGAAAAATTGCTAAATTAGAGTTCATCAAAAATTTAACACTTCTAGCTTTCAGAGACACTTTAATATAATGAAGATAAGTCACAATCTGGGAGAAGATATTTACTAAACACATATCTGAGAGCAAGGACTTTTTCCGTTGCTTTTTATATAAAGCACTCTTAATTCTCAATATAAATATCCAATTAAAAAATGGATTTGAACAGACACTTCATTTAAAAGGATATTTGCACATGAATAGACACTCAACATCATCAGCTATTACAGAAATGCAAAATGTGGCAAAACCCACGAGATTCATCTACACACCTACTAGAAAGGCGAAAATGTTTTTAAAAAACACATATAAGGATCAGGTGAAGATGTAGAGCATCTGCAACTCTCATAGACTGCTTGTGGGAAAGCAACATGGCACAGGCACTTTAGAAAACGGTTCAGCAGTTTCTTAAAAAGTTCAATAGGCACTTAGCATATGATGAAGCAATCCCACCCTGAGGTATTTTACCCCAAATAAATGAAAACATATGCTCACACAAGACATATATTCACACACACATGTGAGTGTTTTCAGAGGCTTTGTTCATAATAGCCAAAAAACAAGAAGAAACTCAAATGTGCATCGAACGATGAATGCGTAAACAAACTGTGTATCCACACAACTAGAATACTGCTCAGCGCTCAAAAGGAATGAGCTACTGACAGGTGCAACAAACCAGATGAATCTCCAAAGAGACTGGCTAAGTGAAAGAAGCCAAAAACAAAAAGCTACATACCACATGATTTCATTTATCAAATATTCTGGAAAAGGCAACATTATACGGACAAAAATCAGATTGGTGGTTGCCAGGGGCTGGTAGTGACAGGAGGATGCATTGACTACAGAGGGACATGGGGGGTCTTTTGGGAGTGCAGAAGTTTTCTTTACCTCAAATGTGGTGGTGGCTACAGAACTATACGTTTGTCAAAACACATCACACTGTATATTTAAAAAGAGTGAATTTTGTTAAACGAAAATTATACATAAATAAACCTGACTTAAGAAGATAATCAAACAAACCTAAAAGTACAATTGAGTGAAAATCAATGTAAGAAAAATCAACTTACAGTGTTTCCAATTCAAGGGTCATCATGAGGATGCTTTCCATTGCGGTAAGTGACACTTGTGCTGTTCCCATGTCTCTGAAGGAGAAGCCCAAACATGCATGATATAAAACCCAAAGACAAAATTTCTAAACTGAAGAAGATACTTAACATGTGATTACTTCCACTTTGGCTTCTTACTTGCCATAGATGATAATGCCAAAGAGCTCTTTTGGAAGAAATTTAAATTTGCATCATCAAATTAATGACCTTGGTGCTGAACAGTACAATCATTTTCTATGATCCTCACTTCTCATTTTCAATTGCATCTACCTCTTTTGATCACTCTTTTTTTTAAAAAAAATAATGTACCCCTTATTCCTTTTTGCTTTCTTGGATAAATACTATTCCTATATGCATCTTCATGTTCCATATCTATATGTGTTCTTCAACACTGTTCTCATCCTCTGCTGGCTCTCTTACCCATATATATTCTTTCTTAATCCTTTTCTTTGCCAATAACTCTTATTTTCAATAACCCAGTTAAAATCTAAATTATGACTGTTTAGCCAAAGTACTCAAGTTTTGACGAAAGTAAAAAGGAGCAGAAATTATCTCATGAGCCATGAAACTCTTACAATACTTACAAAGAGTTTAATGCTGGCACTTTAAAAAGACAAGAATCTTCAACTGTTGGCAAAGGATTACGATTGAGAATTCTGAAAAATGGAATGGAATTAAAATTATCTGCATTTTCAATTACTTCCATGAAAGTTTATATTCATTTTTTTTGGTATGGAACTTGAAGGTTAAAAAAATTATTTTCTGTCTTTACCTATAAATCACCGTTAGAATCTGTAAAACACTCTTTCACTGGGAACTACCCAGGTCTCTAGATGACAAAGTGGAGAAGAGAAACAAACAAACAAACAATAAAATAGAAAAAAAGTGGCTAGCAAAGAAAAAATATGCCAAAGTACTTTTCACGTTAAAAACCCTCGAAGTGACTATGCTGGTAGGAAGCCCTTGCTCTGTAAAAAAAGTACTATTTCTAGTGTCCTCCATAATTCAAGGTGTTTTTCTTTCATCTCTACAAAGTTTGAAAAATTTCATGATTTAAACTACCCAGCTAAAGAGAAAAATAAGGCTAATTCCTTGGTTCTGGAGCCAAAGAAGAGAGAAATCCAAGAGGAACTGGTGAAAGCCATACTCCCATCACATAGTCCCGTGTGTATTCTTGTGCCATAGCTTTTGTTACTGTGTATGTAATCAACTGTTTATTTGTCACTCTCCTAGATTGTCAGCAACTTGAGAGCAGAGACCACACTTTATTGTCATTATTATTCCTGTGCCTGACATAGTGCCTAGTATTTACTAGGCATTTAATAAATGTTTGCTGAATAAATAAATAACATTTTGTTTATATATCAATAAAATAAACAAATTAATTTTGGGGAACAAAATTTTATTCCAAAATGTTGGAATAGATTTTCTTCATAGTTCTTTCTTTCTTCCTTTTTTTTCCCCTTAGTTCTTTAAAACAAATAAGGGGGAAAAAAAAACAGAAAAGAAACAGGAAGAAAGAAGAGAATAGCTGACTTAAGGTTAACTCTACTCAAGAATTATTAGTGTACTTTTGCAGAATATTATAAAGATAATTATCAAAACTAATATCTTTTGGGTTGCCATGCATATGTGATCAGCATTTAACATTTCATCCTCACAGTAACCTTATGTGATATATATATTACACAATTGTACAAATGAGGAAACTGAGGCACAGAGAAGTTACATAACTTGTCTTAAGTCATCAAGCTCGTAAGAAGCAGAGCTGGAATTTGAACTCAGTTCTGACTCTAAAGCCTGTGTTTAACCTGAATGAAAAAAAAAGGGTTGTTTTTTTTTGAAACATCTGTTACTTTAACCTTAATTTTGACAGCACTAAATATAGAAATACCTTTTCAAACTTCATCTACCCATCTGGGAAAGCCTCTATGAGAATTATATTTTCTCTTTTTATTTATTTATTTATTTATTTCTCTTTTTATTTATTTTTTCCTTAATCATCTCTTGTGATAAATATTTAATTAGCCTATGGCCATTGAGACTTTATAGATTTTTTTAAAAAGTTGCAGGAAAATCAGTAAAAATGATGGAGGAAGGACATCTGAAAATTCATCCCTGCATAGAAGCAACAATAACAACAACAACAAAACTGGCAAAAATGGTCAGAATCAACTTCTTCTGAACTCTGGACATTTAACCAACATGCTGGCAGTAAATGGGGGAGCAATTTATTCAAGGAAAACAAATTAATTTCTGTAAGAACAATGAGATCTGTGTTGCTTTAACTTGCCCTCGACCTTTGGTCTCCATGCCAGTGGTAGCCTTGAAAAACAGCCCACATCCCTGGTACCAGAACGAGCAGCATGGACTGAGAGGTCCTTCAAAGCCTCATTCCCAAAGAACTGTCATTGTTTTACATGTCTGGTGGTCCCCTGGAAGACCTCACTTGAAAGGCTTGCCTTTGACCTGACTGAGGGCTGTCTAGTGAGAAAAGCCTCTGCTCAGGTGGCATTTCTGGAAAACATTTTCAAGCAAATATTTTAACATGGCGGTGGCATGAGGCAATGGATAACAGTTTGGGGCAAAAAACAACCCAACCGCAAAGCTTTAAAAGAAAAGCTGAGGAATGAGGTGTGCACAGACACTTTGAAATATTCCAATGTATTCCTGGGAAACTGGAAGACCACAAGACATATTCCTGGGCATCTAGGAGAATAACTGTTAGCATTAATAAATGAGTTCAGCAAGGTTGTAGGATATAAGATCAATATTATTTTTACACACCAGCAATGAGTAATCGAAAAATGGAATTTGGAAAACAATTCCATGTGGAACAGCATCAAAACAAATATAGGGCTTCCCTGGTGGCACAGTGGTTGAGAGTCCGCCTGCCGATGCAGGGGACACAGGTTCGTGCCCTGGTCTGGGAAGATCCCACATGCCGCGGAGCGGCTGGGCCCGTGAGCCATGGCCGCTGAGCCTGCACGTCCGGAGCCTGTGCTCCACAACGGGAGAGGCCCCAACAGTGAGAGGCCCGCGTACCGCAAAAAAAAAAAAAAAAAACAAATATAATACTTAGGGGAAAATTTTACCAAGTAAGTGCAAGATTCACACTGAAAAGTACAAAACTGTTGAAAGAAATTGAAGAAGATCTAAATAAGTATAAAGACCTGCTGGATTCATGGACTGGAAGATAATCTTATGAAAATTTCACTACTTCCCAAATCGACCTATGGTTCCATTGCAATTCCTATCAAAATCCCAGCTGACTTCTTTCCAGAAATTGCCAAGCTGTTTCTAAAATTCCTATGGCAATTCAAGGAAACAGAATAACCAAAACAATGTCGGTAAAGAACAAAGTGGGAGGACTCACACATCCTGGTTTCAAAACTCAGTTCAAAGCTACTGCAATCACAGTGTGGTACTGGAATAAGAACAGACATGTAAATCAATGGAACAGAATTGACAAGATAGCAATAAACCCTCATATTTATGGTCTATTGATTTTCAACAAGGGTGCCAAAACAATTCAACGTGGAAAGAACAGTCTTTTCAAATGATGCTGGGACAACTGTACATCCACACACAAAATAATGAAGCTTCACACCGTATATGAAAATTAACTCCAAATGGATCAAATATCCAAACGTAAGAGCTAAGACTATAAAACTCTTAGAAGAAAACACAGGAGTAAATCTTTATGACCTTGCTTTAGACAACAGTTTCTTAGATATGATACCAGAAGCACAAACAACCAAAGGAAAAATAGATGAATTGGATTTTATAAAAACTAAAAAGTTTGCGCTTCAAAGGACACTATCAAGAAAGTGAATAAACATATAGAATGGGAGAAAATACTACAGGTGGGAAGAATAAGATGCAGTGGGGAGAAGAAAAGTGTAGTAGTTGCTAGGTGTGACAATCTCAAAATTTTGAACTATTACAAATAAAACAGCCACCCTGAATCACCCCAAAGGGCAGACCCAAGTTATTTTTGCTTTTAGTGTTTATGCCTTTCTAAATCTGAGAAGCTGCCAGGATTCTAGTACATAGCAAAAAGTGAGGACAACACCCTCAAGTGTGTAAGCTTTTGTGTGTACATAGCTATGTAAAGGAAACCAATGCTAGCTGACTGGGGGAGCATTAGGGCGGCTCTGTGACCGCAGCTCAATTTGCCTTCATAGTGTGGACACACCTCCCACACTGATATTCTCAACAATGGGGTAAATAATTCAATAGGGATAAGGCTTTGATTTTCCTCTTATTCTCTCTTCGTATTTATGTTCTTGGTACGATATTGATGTACCACGGACAAGCCAGCATGTGAATGTGCTCTGTCTGCTTAAGTTATATAGCCTTTCTACATTGTAGAGTCCTTCAGTTTCTAAAATCATGGAGCTTGTATTGTTAGATCCAATGAAGTGACTAAAAGAATTTTTAAACATAAGCCATCAGTCTGGACCTGCATAGGTGAATGAAGGAGAAACACTTTACAGTCAGAGAAGAAAAGCATACTTAACATTTAGGATTATCAACCACTGCCGGTTTTCCATAGTATATTTCATTCCTGATTTTATCTGAAAGAGATATGATGACTACCACCATTCAAAAAGTGGTACTTTATTAATAAGCTCTTGGCTCATCTTTGAGGTAGATTTCGGATTTAAAATAGACTACCACACTGCTAACCACTTCACCTGATATTTCTCAATAACATAGAGGCTTCATTCAAGAAACCTACTGACTTATAATTACCTGACACCCGGTGATGAATCAAGGATTTGTGGGGCCTGAACCTCATCTACTTTGGAAATCCTAGCTAATAAAAACAGGCAAAGTTATAAATAGAAAAATCGCTAGGACCCCTCTCAAGACCTTGGAAGGGACCTATGCAAGTGAGGAGCCCTGAAGCCTAAGGTTCATTGAATTCAGGATAAATCCACCTCAGCTGGGGCCCTTTTCCAAACTTATTTAATGCAAGCAACTTATAAACACCCCAGTAATATGTCATTATAGGTAGTAAAATGATTTAACTCGAGGGTGGCATCTTCCCTTGGTGGCTTGCCTTTGGTAAGAGATGCAATACAGTTTGTATCTCACCATGGCAAATGTTTCCTAAAGCAACTTAGCTTTGTCTATTAGAAAGACTTAGTCCAAAACAAAGACTTACTATACTGTGACAGTCTTTTGAAAGTAACTGTGAATGAGTCTTCGGAGTACAGTACTAATTTATTTACAACACCAGGTAGTTCTGATTCTTTCACTACCTTTTTCTGTCATTTAAGAGGAGCGCAAATTCCAAAGGAACAAGTTGGTGCCTCTTCCATTACAAATCTTTTCTAACCTACCACCCGTTTTCTACTTCATCACCCCCCTCCCTCACCTTGTTACCCTGCTGCATAGATGCTAGAATGGCTCTCATATATGTTTTCCCATCAACATCCATATTTCTCCTTCCAGTATGAAAGCTTCTTGGGGACAAAGTCCCTGCCCTATGCGTCTTTGTATCCCCAGCACTTAGTAGAGTGTTCACAGACAGTGGGCAAGGCACTCAGTGAATGTTTTGGAATGAATTCATTAATTTTTAAACTGTGATTTATTTATTTATTTCCACAATGTATTGTCCTGTGTTGCCTACATAACTATAGTGAAACTCTGATTCTTATAAGGAACTCTTGGTGTTCTGGGATGTTTAGGAAAGGTGGTGAGTTTCAGACGTTGTACTGACGCTACTAAAACCTCCTGGGGAAGGGACCTCACGAGCCTGCTCTCCAGTGTGCTAACAGAAGAAAAACCGACCCTCGGTGCTCTCTCCCCAAGGTAGGCGTCAGCAAACTAACAAGGGAAAGGAAGGAGGCCGCTAAAGATAGGCATCTGCAGGAATTGTTAACCCAGCTCCAGACACAGCCTCAACACCTTCATTAACCCAAAATGTGGGAACTGTGTGAAACTGGATTTCTGAACCACAAGACAGGTAAGAGAGTCTTTTCCAAAGCCAGGTGTACAAGAGCTCTTTCCCTTGAGTCTAAAATCGCCTTCGGGCCACTGAACGTACCCACTATCATTTCCTTGTGCCATGAGAAATCAGAGAAGTTTTGAGCTGAAGGGGTGGAAAACCCACACTTCTTATTGAAGAGTAGTCAGCAAAGAAAACATATTGAATTAGGCCACAGCAAAGTCTTTTCTTTATATTTTTCACACTACAGCTGAACACAAACAACGTCTTTTTCCATACCTCAAAGGTTCCTATTGGCCACCGATAATTCACTTCAGCAATATATGCTTTTTTGAAAAATAATGTTCTGGGTGGCTGGGAGAGCCCTGTGGTGGGTGTTCAGGAATTCTTTCTGCTTTACCATTTAAAAGAGCTAATGATGGTTGGGGAAGCACCCACACCCACTGAACCACACCCTGCTCAACTTAGTTCTCTGCAGCTCTGTGTTGCATACATTTTAAGCAGTTAGGAACTTTGCACATGAAAAGGAATCAAAGTGAAATTCAAAAGTGGAAGTTCCTGGACCATTCTCATATTGGAGAGGCATCCGTGGGATTCCATGACAATGCTAATCTGAGTGTTTTTGTTTGGTGCCTTTAATTGACCATGCCAAAGATCAGTACTATGGAAAGCAGAGCCTTTCATATATATGAGTTAAACAAGTCTCTTGGCCTCTTTGTACCTTAGTTTCCTCATTTGAAAAAAAATAATAAATGGCTCTCAAGACATACTTTCCAGAATTCATACTGGGCTTACTTACACCCAGCTAACCAATAACTGCATGATTGTTTTTACACACAGTTGTTTACATGTATTCATCTTCTATTTCACTTACATCTTGTGTAAAAACTGCATTCCATGCCAGGCCTGAAACGTTCCAAAGCTCAGTTCTGTGAGTAAATTGCAACCAAGATTTCTACAAAAAAAGACACGAGCAAAAGAATTAGAAAAACAGATATTCTTTCAGAACATTTATCCATTGGCAATAATTCTCATTTATATATGATGAAACGTAACATCACTACTCCCTCCATACACTAAAGAAATCTCACTGTGGGAGATATTATGATTTATACTTTCATGATTATATATGTGGTGCATTAGATACAAAATACTAAATGCTCATTAAATACTTGTGTTAAGTGATCTTTATTTCTCTAGCTAGGCAGCACTATTGACAGTTTGGGCTGGATAATTCTTTGCTGTGGGAGGCTCCCCTGTACACTGTTGGATGTTTAGTAGCATCTCTGGTCTCTGTCCACTAGATGCCAGTAGCGTATACAGTTCTGACAAGCAAAACTGTCGCCAGACACTACCAAGTGTCACCTGTGTGCAAACTCACCCTGGTTGAGAACCACTGCTCTTGATCCTGGGGGATGTTGGATGCTCAGCATGATCCTGCTCTGTGCTGGAACTGTCACCTCGGGATACAATGGAGACTGAGCTACAACTTCCTTAAGGAGCTCTGGAGGCTGAGGTGGGGTCTTCTGCTGGACTGGAGAAGGTTCAACCTCTTTAGTGACCTGTGGATTTATGGGAAGTGCCAGAGCCAGAGATTTAACAGTGACCTTGTACAAGTGTGACTGCTGAGCTTCATTTACCCCATGATGAACACATGGTCAAACTACAACCTCCTTAAGTGTCTCCAAAGGCCGGGCGAGGGCCTCCTGAGGACTTGAAGTTTCTAGTTCCTCAGGGGCCTCTGAAGGCTGAGATGGAGCCTCCTGCGGAAGTGGAGGTGGTTCTACCTCCACAGTGGGCTCTGCATGCTGAGCCTGGGCCTCTGCCTGGGGTGAAAAAGATTCAACGTCCTCAGGGGTCTGTGGATGCTGAGCAGGGGCCTCTTGATGAAGTAAAGATTCAGCCTCCTCAGTGAGCTCTGGATGACGAGTTTGGGCCTCCTGCTGGGATGCAGAAATATCTCATCCTCAGCAGAAGACTCCCTGTCGTGTAGCTTTTGGGTCATGTGTTCCTTGCGTGTGGCGCTGAGAGGCCTATACATACCCCTAAGCCAAAGTGGCCGCCTTCTCCCGAAAAAGCCCTCCTAGAACACAGAAAGGGAAATATTAATTCTGCATCTCCCCTGCTTTCTCTGGCCACAGTACTTTATCCTCCTCACATCTACCTGACTCTCACTTTCCCTGAGCTTCTCTTACGCAGCAGAAATCCAAAAAAGCCCCTTGGAGGAAAACACACACTGTTAGTGTTGCATGTCACTTTTCATCTCTCTCACAATGTGTTATCTCTGCTTTCATTAGGA
>NC_082678.1:27480056-27556359 GCF_025265405.1 Mesoplodon densirostris | reverse complement strand
GTCTTATAAGACAAAGGGTACTTGAGACCTAATGTATATAAAATCAGTTTACAAACTGTGATGTACTATGTGAATAAGTTGTCATTTGCAGAGAGGGCAGCATAGGATATGTGGCCATTAATGTGAATTCCCTTCCCCTTCCATTCCTTTCTCTGGTTCCTTTACATATGCAGATCAGTTACATTATGAAGCTAATAATGTAACTGAGCTCTTCTTAGCTTAATAATGTAACCAAGAATCTGATTTTTAGCAAGGGGGTAATTCTTAGAAATTTAGGGAGCTGGAACTCTAAATGAATGTATTAAAATAATGTAATTACATCATTAGTTTTAAAATGTACCATCCTTGATTAAAAATAACAAATTAAATTAAAAATTAAAAATGTATTATCCCGCAATTGAGACTCACCACAACGTGTGACGTCCCTCAGGCGTTCACTGTCACAACGCAGCTTGACTGTCTCACAGACAACCTCAATAGTATTTTTAAATTGGCAGAGGCAGCAGGCCCTACGGCTGGGTAAGATCCTATAAATGGAAACACAGGTAATTAAATTCGTGGTAAAGAGTTACCTGAGTAGGTAGAAGAGGTAGGCCAAGGCCACCACAGACCAGTGCAAAAAGGAGTTCTTGGGGCATATGGACTATAGAACTGGATAGGGGCCGGTTGGCCAATTGCTGCCCTTGACAGTTGGAAATAAATATAGAGGAGGAGAGAGGTGCCCAACAGAAGGATTAGGATGGCAGTAGGTATGATATGCCTAGAAAAAAGGGAATAGCGATTAGAATTGGGTGACACTGAACTGTAGTTTAATTCAGAAGTATCTCCTTCCAACCCGAAAGCCTCACTTTGGGTTGAGAGTACACAGGAAGAAGGCAGACTTCTAAGAAGAGTATGAAGAAGACCGCACATTCTGGAGTCACTTTCTCAGTTCCTATTTGTGAGGAGTAATATATTAGAAATTATTCTAGTAATAAAAAAGCATCATGTGGCTAAACAATAACAGAGATCGCATTGACCAAATCTGGACAAAAGGAACATTCCAAAGAATAACATTATCATTATAATAAGGTATAACGTAGTTAATTGAAAAAAAAGCACATGAGTTCATAATGATACTCCAAATGAAAAGTGGGGGAGCTCTTCTTTATAGAATAATGTCAGCTAATAAATGCAAAAGGAAGGATAGAATTAGGAAAGTGTTATTTTGCAACTATCAATGTAATAATCGATTCAGACAAGGATTATCATTGATGCACAGTTGGGTGAAGAGTTGTTTGAAAGTAGGATCTTCACTGATCCCAAGGATCACCCCACATATTATTTATCAATTACCAAGGGGAAAAATAACTTTACAATGGAGAGATATGGAATAGACCACCTTAACCAAGTGATCAAACTTAGCACTGGGCCACCTCAAGTGATGAAGTATGAAGAATACATCACCTATATAGTATTCTTCCCCAAAATGTTTACTTTGAATCTAATGAGGAAACAGACAAATACAGATTGTGGGGCAATTTACAAGACAACTGGCTTAGACTCTTCAAAAAAGCCAATGTCTTAAAAGACCAAAAAAAATAGTAGGGAAAAATTCTAGATTAACGGAAACACAGACATGACATGCAATGCCTAATCTTTAATTGGATCCTGTATCAAAACAAAACAGACTTAAAGAATATTATTGGCTTCTGGCCAAGATGAAGTACAAGGGCCAACTTAACCTCCCAGCTGAAACAAGAAAAAAATCAGATGGAACATAATGAAACAACAGTTTTCAAGAAACTGAACCTCAGGCAATACATTTCAGTGATTCCCGAGGAGATGGGAAATAAATGAAGTGATCCCTATAATTGCCCTTACTTCTCTGAGAGAGTATCCACGTCATGGTACAGGGAAGAGAAGTCCAGACAGAGACTAGTGGGCTCCCTGACAGACGAAATGGAGATAAGGGTCTGGGAAAACCAAGGTAACTAGAGTTCACAAAGCAGAGTATCAGAGAGAAAAGAAGTGCACAGACAAAGAACTCTGGAGATATGCAGAGGGATCTCTTGAGAATTCAACAAAGTATGGGTCAATACATTTGTGTGAGGAATAACTTGATGCCAGGAAAAGAACCACATGAAAGGATTAATAAGAAGAACAACTGGATATCACACAGGGTTGTAGGAATAGTACCTGTTCCTACAAGTCAGACTGGAAAACCTCATGATACTCAGAAAGGACTTGTCTCAGTAGTTGCAAATAATGAGCTCCAGACTAAAGGCTACTTGGACTCCTACCCAACGAACCTTAAAAGCTAGACTAAAAGAATACAATTGTTTTGAGTAACCTAATTTCACCCAAAACAGAGCCCAGGCATTTTACAGGAATATAAATATACATAGCACACAATAAACTAAAACTCACAATATCTGGGATCATATGAAAAATTGCATGCAAGCATGCAAAGAAGTAGGAAAATATGACCCATACTGAGGAGAAAAGGCAATCAATCAACAATAACCCATAATCTATACAGATGTTAGAATTGGCAGAAAAGAACTTTTAAAAGGTTATTATACATGAAGAAAAGTTATTATAACTGTATTTCATATGTTAAAACACCCAGACTAAACACTGAAAATGTTAAGTGTAGGCATGGAAAATGTAAAACAGACCTAATTGAGCTTCTAGAGATTAAAAACAATGTCTAAATGAAAAAGATATTGCAGGAGGTTAAAGGCTAATTAGACACGGCAGAAGGTCAGTGAACATTAAGGCATAGCAACAGAAACTATCCAAAATGAAACAAAAGGAGTAACAAAACAACAACAAAATGAATAGAGCCTCAGTGACTTGTGCAACAACTTCAAGTGGCCTAATACATGTGTACTTAGAGTCCATGAAGGAGAGGAGAAATATAAAAATTTGAAGAAATAATAGCCAAAATTTTTCCAAATTGGTAAACACTATAAACCCTCAAAGTCAAGAAGATCAATGAACTTTCAGCAGAAGAAACATGGACAAAACTACACCAAGGCACAAAAAATAATCGAATTGCTCAAAACCAGCAATAAAGAGAAGAATTTAAAAGGAGCCAGAGGAAAAAATTATACACTACATACAGAGGAACAAAGATAACAATGACAGCAGAATTCGTGCTTGAAAAATCGTAAACGAGAACTCAGTGGAATAACATCTTTAAAGTAGTGAATTGAATTCTATCAAGCTAGAATTTTATACCCACATCTGTCAAAACAAAAGCAAAATAAAGACTATCTCAGACAAACAGAAGCTGAAAGAATTCATTACTGGTAGACTTTCACAATAAGAAATGTTAAAAGAAGTATTTTTAAGCAGAAGGAAAATGACACCAGATTGGAATATGGATCTACATAAAAGATTAAGAATACTGGATACATACAACAATGGAGACCCAATTCAACCAAAAATAAATTAAAAAATTAAGAAAAGAAGGGAAAAATCATATAATCACTGCAATAGATGCAGGAAAAGAATGAAAACATCTAACATACATTCCTGATTAAAGAAAAAAAAACAGCCCTCAGTAGACTAGGAATGGAAGGAGACTTCCTCAACTTGATAAATGACTTCTACAAAAAACCTAACATCATACTTAATGGTGAAGGACAAAGTACTTTCTCACCAGGATCAGGAACAAGGCAAGGATATCTGCTCTCATTGCTTCTATTTGACATGGCACTGAAGGTTCTAGCCAGTGCAATAGGGCAACAAAAAGAAAAGAGATATTCAGAATGGAAAGGAAGAAGTAAAACTATCTTTATTTGCAGATAACATGATTATGTAGAAAACCTGATAGAAGCTACGAAAATGCTACTGGAACTAATAAATGAGTCTATCAAGTTTGCAGGGTACAAGATCAACATACAAAAAGATGAACTTGTCTCAACAAACAATCAGAGATCAAAGTTTTAAAATGCTACTTATAAAAGAATCCAACATATAAAATACTTAGAATAAATCTGACAAAAGACTTGCACACTGAAAACTGTAAAATGTTGCCGGGGGAAATTAAGAAAGACCTAAATAAATGGAGAGATATAAAGTATTCATGGATCAGAAGATTCAATATTGTTGAGACATCAATTCTCCCCAAATCGATTTATACATCAAAAACCTCAGTAGGCTTTTCTATAGACATTGACAAGCCAATTCTAAAATTCATATGGAAATAAAATTTAGAATAACTAAAACAACTTTGCGAAAGAACAAAGTTGAAGAACTAACAGTAACTGATTTCAAGGATTATGAAGCTACACCTTCAAGACATTGTGATAGTAGTGTAAAGATAGACAAAAAGACCAAAGGAACAGAATACAAAGTTCTGAAGTAGAGAGATGTGGAGAACTGACTTTCAGGTTCAAAGGCATTTCAGTGGAGAAATGATAGTCTTTTCAACAAATGATGCTGGAACAACTGAATATCCAGGTGCAAAAAGAAAAAAAAAACTGAACTTGATCTAAACCATATACAGAAGTGAACTCAAATTGGTTCAAAGATCTAAATGTAAAACATAAAACTATAAAACGTCTAGAACAAAACAGGTGAAAAATTTTATGACCTTGAGTTTGGCAAGATTTCTTAGATACAACACCAAAAACATAATGCATAAAAGAAAAAAATAGATAAATTAGACACCATCGAAATTAAGAATTTCTGCCCTGCAAAAGACACTCCTGAGTGAACGAAAAGATGAGTCACAGAATGGGAGAAAATACCTAGCAACTTACCTATTGGATAAAGGACTAATTTCCAGAATATAGAAAGAACTCTCAAAACTCCAGAAAAATATAGATAAAAGATTCAAAGATATACAGATGGAAAATAAGCATATGAAAAGATGTTTGACATGATTAATCATTAGGGATGCTACAGTGAGATACAACTACACACCTATTAAACTATCTAAAATTAAAAATACTGAGCATAGCAAATGTTGGCCGCAACGTAAAGAAAATGCAGCTCTCGTACACTGCTGGTAGAGATGTAAAATGATCAAACCACTATGGAAAATAGGTATTTTTTAAAAACTTAAACATACACTTACCAATGATGCAGCCATTCTACAGGCAGGCATTTACCCAGGAGAAATGGAAGTAGACATCCATACAAGACTTGTACACAAATATTCATAGCAACTTTATCTGTAATAGACAAAGACTCAAACAACTCAAATGTCCATCAATGGTCAATACATAAATGGTGGTACATCCATATAAAGGAATGCTATTCAGCAATAAACAGAAATGAATTACTGATATATACAACAATATGGATGAAGATTAAAATAATCATGCTGGGTTAGAAGCCAGTTAGAAAAAAGTATACACTGTATGATTCCATTTACATAAAATTCTAGAAAATGCAAACAGAAAGCAGATCAATGGTTGCATGGCGATTGGGAAGTGCAAGGAACGATGGGAAGGAAGAATTACAAAGAGACATTAAGAAACTTTCTGAGGTGATGGACATTTTGAGTTTCGTGATGTCTTCATGGTGTGTATGTATGTGTGTGTGTGAACACAGATTATTGCATGTCAATTATACCTCAAAAAGCTGTTAAAAGAAATGATATTATATAAGAGAGACAATTGGGGAAATTTGAATAGCAACACTTTATTAGGTAATATGATTGTGTAGGAATTTAATTTCTTCAATACTGTGTATTAACAGTATCGTGGTTACACAGGGAAATAGTTTTTAATATCCAGAGAGGAGGGCATCTAGCTGACAAGAGAGGGATCGCAATTGTGGCAGATGGTGTGGGACACTGAGGAAGATGAGGCTAGAGCAGTGACCAATGCATGACGGCACAGTGAAGACAGTCATTTGTCAGGTGACCTGACAAAGACGGTTGGAAGAGACTGCTAAATGCAGGGCCGTTTCCGCATACTAATCTCACGCAATCCCCTCAACTAGCCTTGGCGTAACAGAAAGTTTCTATTAGCTTGCCATATTGGAGGGGGGATGGCACAATTTAAGGTGCAGTAGGTTGTGTAATAAACTGTCACCATAGGGTCCTACAGAAATAGTTTTTTAAACCGCAAAAAAATAAAACTTGACCCTTCCCTCACAACGTATATGAAAATTAACTTAAAATGAATCATAGACCTAAATGTAGCTATACAACGTCTGGAAGAAAACGTAGGAGAAAATCTTTGTGATTTGGGGTTAGACAGTGGGGTCTCAGAGAAAGATTTCTTAGATTAAGACACAAAAAAGCAGAAAGCATTTAAGAAAAATTGCTAAGGGACTTCCCTGGTGGTTAAGACTCCAAGTTCCCAATGCTGGGGGCCCGGGTTCGATCCCTGGTCAGGGATCTAGGTCCCACATGCATGCCTCAACTATGAGTTCGCATGCCAGATCTAAGAAGCCCATGAGCCGCAACTAAGGGGCCCATCTGCTGCAACTAAGACCCAGCACAACCAAATAAATTAATTAAATAAATATGAAAAATTAAGAAAAATTGCTAAATTAGAGTTCATCAAAAATTTAACACTTCTAGCTTTCAGAGACACTTTAATATAATGAAGATAAGTCACAATCTGGGAGAAGATATTTACTAAACACATATCTGAGAGCAAGGACTTTTTCCGTTGCTTTTTATATAAAGCACTCTTAATTCTCAATATAAATATCCAATTAAAAAATGGATTTGAACAGACACTTCATTTAAAAGGATATTTGCACATGAATAGACACTCAACATCATCAGCTATTACAGAAATGCAAAATGTGGCAAAACCCACGAGATTCATCTACACACCTACTAGAAAGGCGAAAATGTTTTTAAAAAACACATATAAGGATCAGGTGAAGATGTAGAGCATCTGCAACTCTCATAGACTGCTTGTGGGAAAGCAACATGGCACAGGCACTTTAGAAAACGGTTCAGCAGTTTCTTAAAAAGTTCAATAGGCACTTAGCATATGATGAAGCAATCCCACCCTGAGGTATTTTACCCCAAATAAATGAAAACATATGCTCACACAAGACATATATTCACACACACACGTGAGTGTTTTCAGAGGCTTTGTTCATAATAGCCAAAAAACAAGAAGAAACTCAAATGTGCATCGAACGATGAATGCGTAAACAAACTGTGTATCCACACAACTAGAATACTGCTCAGCGCTCAAAAGGAATGAGCTACTGACAGGTGCAACAAACCAGATGAATCTCCAAAGAGACTGGCTAAGTGAAAGAAGCCAAAAACAAAAAGCTACATACCACATGATTTCATTTATCAAATATTCTGGAAAAGGCAACATTATACGGACAAAAATCAGATTGGTGGTTGCCAGGGGCTGGTAGTGACAGGAGGATGCATTGACTACAGAGGGACATGGGGGGTCTTTTGGGAGTGCAGAAGTTTTCTTTACCTCAAATGTGGTGGTGGCTACAGAACTATACGTTTGTCAAAACACATCACACTGTATATTTAAAAAGAGTGAATTTTGTTAAACGAAAATTATACATAAATAAACCTGACTTAAGAAGATAATCAAACAAACCTAAAAGTACAATTGAGTGAAAATCAATGTAAGAAAAATCAACTTACAGTGTTTCCAATTCAAGGGTCATCATGAGGATGCTTTCCATTGCGGTAAGTGACACTTGTGCTGTTCCCATGTCTCTGAAGGAGAAGCCCAAACATGCATGATATAAAACCCAAAGACAAAATTTCTAAACTGAAGAAGACACTTAACATGTGATTACTTCCACTTTGGCTTCTTACTTGCCATAGATGATAATTCCAAAGAGCTCTTTTGGAAGAAATTTAAATTTGCATCATCAAATTAATGACCTTGGTGCTGAACAGTACAATCATTTTCTATGATCCTCACTTCTCATTTTCAATTGCATCTACCTCTTTTGATCACTCTTTTTTTTTAAAAAAAATAATGTACCCCTTATTCCTTTTTGCTTTCTTGGATAAATACTATTCCTATATGCATCTTCATGTTCCATAGCTATATGTGTTCTTCAACACTGTTCTCATCCTCTGCTGGCTCTCTTACCCATATATATTCTTTCTTAATCCTTTTCTTTGCCAATAACTCTTATTTTCAATAACCCAGTTAAAATCTAAATTATGACTGTTTAGCCAAAGTACTCAAGTTTTGACGAAAGTAAAAAGGAGCAGAAATTATCTCATGAGCCATGAAACTCTTACAATACTTACAAAGAGTTTAATGCTGGCACTTTAAAAAGACAAGAATCTTCAACTGTTGGCAAAGGATTACGATTGAGAATTCTGAAAAATGGAATGGAATTAAAATTATCTGCATTTTCAATTACTTCCATGAAAGTTTATATTCATTTTTTTTGGTATGGAACTTGAAGGTTAAAAAAATTATTTTCTGTCTTTACCTATAAATCACCGTTAGAATCTGTAAAACACTCTTTCACTGGGAACTACCCAGGTCTCTAGATGACAAAGTGGAGAAGAGAAACAAACAAACAAACAATAAAATAGAAAAAAAGTGGCTAGCAAAGAAAAAATATGCCAAAGTACTTTTCACGTTAAAAACCCTCGAAGTGACTATGCTGGTAGGAAGCCCTTGCTCTGTAAAAAAAGTACTATTTCTAGTGTCCTCCATAATTCAAGGTGTTTTTCTTTCATCTCTACAAAGTTTGAAAAATTTCATGATTTAAACTACCCAGCTAAAGAGAAAAATAAGGCTAATTCCTTGGTTCTGGAGCCAAAGAAGAGAGAAATCCAAGAGGAACTGGTGAAAGCCATACTCCCATCACATAGTCCCGTGTGTATTCTTGTGCCATAGCTTTTGTTACTGTGTATGTAATCAACTGTTTATTTGTCACTCTCCTAGATTGTCAGCAACTTGAGAGCAGGGACCACACTTTATTGTCATTATTATTCCTGTGCCTGACATAGTGCCTAGTATTTACTAGGCATTTAATAAATGTTTGCTGAATAAATAAATAACATTTTGTTTATATATCAATAAAATAAACAAATTAATTTTGGGGAACAAAATTTTATTCCAAAATGTTGGAATAGATTTTCTTCATAGTTCTTTCTTTCTTCCTTTTTTTTCCCCTTAGTTCTTTAAAACAAATAAGGGGGAAAAAAAAAACAGAAAAGAAACAGGAAGAAAGAAGAGAATAGCTGACTTAAGGTTAACTCTACTCAAGAATTATTAGTGTACTTTTGCAGAATATTATAAAGATAATTATCAAAACTAATATCTTTTGGGTTGCCATGCATATGTGATCAGCATTTAACATTTCATCCTCACAGTAACCTTATGTGATATATATATTACACAATTGTACAAATGAGGAAACTGAGGCACAGAGAAGTTACATAACTTGTCTTAAGTCATCAAGCTCGTAAGAAGCAGAGCTGGAATTTGAACTCAGTTCTGACTCTAAAGCCTGTGTTTAACCTGAATGAAAAAAAAAGGGTTGTTTTTTTTTGAAACATCTGTTACTTTAACCTTAATTTTGACAGCACTAAATATAGAAATACCTTTTCAAACTTCATCTACCCATCTGGGAAAGCCTCTATGAGAATTATATTTTCTCTTTTTATTTATTTATTTATTTCTTTCTCTTTTTATTTATTTTTTCCTTAATCATCTCTTGTGATAAATATTTAATTAGCCTATGGCCATTGAGACTTTATAGATTTTTTTTAAAAAGTTGCAGGAAAATCAGTAAAAATGATGGAGGAAGGACATCTGAAAATTCATCCCTGCATAGAAGCAACAATAACAACAACAACAAAACTGGCAAAAATGGTCAGAATCAACTTCTTCTGAACTCTGGACATTTAACCAACATGCTGGCAGTAAATGGGGGAGCAATTTATTCAAGGAAAACAAATTAATTTCTGTAAGAACAATGAGATCTGTGTTGCTTTAACTTGCCCTCGACCTTTGGTCTCCATGCCAGTGGTAGCCTTGAAAAACAGCCCACATCCCTGGTACCAGAACGAGCAGCATGGACTGAGAGGTCCTTCAAAGCCTCATTCCCAAAGAACTGTCATTGTTTTACATGTCTGGTGGTCCCCTGGAAGACCTCACTTGAAAGGCTTGCCTTTGACCTGACTGAGGGCTGTCTAGTGAGAAAAGCCTCTGCTCAGGTGGCATTTCTGGAAAACATTTTCAAGCAAATATTTTAACATGGCGGTGGCATGAGGCAATGGATAACAGTTTGGGGCAAAAAACAACCCAACCGCAAAGCTTTAAAAGAAAAGCTGAGGAATGAGATGTCCACAGACACTTTGAAATATTCCAATGTATTCCTGGGAAACTGGAAGACCACAAGACATATTCCTGGGCATCTAGGAGAATAACTGTTAGCATTAATAAATGAGTTCAGCAAGGTTGTAGGATATAAGATCAATATCATTTCTACACACCAGCAATGAGTAATCGAAAAATGGAATTTGGAAAACAATTCCATGTGGAACAGCATCAAAACAAATATAGGGCTTCCCTGGTGGCACAGTGGTTGAGAGTCCGCCTGCCGATGCAGGGGACACAGGTTCGTGCCCTGGTCTGGGAAGATCCCACATGCCGCGGAGCGGCTGGGCCCGTGAGCCATGGCCGCTGAGCCTGCACGTCCGGAGCCTGTGCTCCACAACGGGAGAGGCCCCAACAGTGAGAGGCCCGCGTACCGCAAAAAAAAAAAAAAAAAAAAAAAAAAAAAACAAATATAATACTTAGGGGAAAATTTTACCAAGTAAGTGCAAGATTCACACTGAAAAGTACAAAACTGTTGAAAGAAATTGAAGAAGATCTAAATAAGTATAAAGACCTGCTGGATTCATGGACTGGAAGATAATCTTATGAAAATTTCACTACTTCCCAAATCGACCTATGGTTCCATTGCAATTCCTATCAAAATCCCAGCTGACTTCTTTCCAGAAATTGCCAAGCTGTTTCTAAAATTCCTATGGCAATTCAAGGAAACAGAATAACCAAAACAATGTCGGTAAAGAACAAAGTGGGAGGACTCACACATCCTGGTTTCAAAACTCAGTTCAAAGCTACTGCAATCACAGTGTGGTACTGGAATAAGAACAGACATGTAAATCAATGGAACAGAATTGACAAGATAGCAATAAACCCTCATACTTATGGTCTATTGATTTTCAACAAGGGTGCCAAAACAATTCAACGTGGAAAGAACAGTCTTCAAATGATGCTGGGACAACTGTACATCCACACACAAAATAATGAAGCTTCACACCGTATATGAAAATTAACTCCAAATGGATCAAATATCCAAATGTAAGAGCTAAGACTATAAAACTCTTAGAAGAAAACACAGGAGTAAATCTTTATGACCTTGCTTTAGACAACAGTTTCTTAGATATGATACCAGAAGCACAAACAACCAAAGGAAAAATAGATGAATTGGATTTTATAAAAACTAAAAAGTTTGTGCTTCAAAGGACACTATCAAGAAAGTGAATAAACATATAGAATGGGAGAAAATACTACAGGTGGGAAGAATAAGATGCAGTGGGGAGAAGAAAAGTGTAGTAGTTGCTAGGTGTGACAATCTCAAAATTTTGAACTATTACAAATAAAACAGCCACCCTGAATCACCCCAAAGGGCAGACCCAAGTTATTTTTGCTTTTAGTGTTTATGCCTTTCTAAGTCTGAGAAGCTGCCAGGATTCTAGTACATAGCAAAAAGTGAGGACAACACCCTCAAGTGTGTAAGCTTTTGTGTGTACATAGCTATGTAAAGGAAACCAATGCTAGCTGACTGGGGGAGCATTAGGGCGGCTCTGTGACCGCAGCTCAATTTGCCTTCATAGTGTGGACACACCTCCCACACTGATATTCTCAACAATGGGGTAAATAATTCAATAGGGATAAGGCTTTGATTTTCCTCTTATTCTCTCTTCGTATTTATGTTCTTGGTACGATATTGATGTACCACGGACAAGCCAGCATGTGAATGTGCTCTGTCTGCTTAAGTTATATAGCCTTTCTACATTGTAGAGTCCTTCAGTTTCTAAAATCATGGAGCTTGTATTGTTAGATCCAATGAAGTGACTAAAAGAATTTTTAAACATAAGCCATCAGTCTGGACCTGCATAGGTGAATGAAGGAGAAACACTTTACAGTCAGAGAAGAAAAGCATACTTAACATTTAGGATTATCAACCACTGCCGGTTTTCCATAGTATATTTCATTCCTGATTTTATCTGAAAGAGATATGATGACTACCACCATTCAAAAAGTGGTACTTTATTAATAAGCTCTTGGCTCATCTTTGAGGTAGATTTCGGATTTAAAATAGACTACCACACTGCTAACCACTTCACCTGATATTTCTCAATAACATAGAGGCTTCATTCAAGAAACCTACTGACTTATAATTACCTGACACCCGGTGATGAATCAAGGATTTGTGGGGCCTGAACCTCATCTACTTTGGGAAATCCTAGCTAATAAAAACAGGCAAAGTTATAAATAGAAAAATCGCTAGGACCCCTCTCAAGACCTTGGAAGGGACCTATGCAAGTGAGGAGCCCTGAAGCCTAAGGTTCATTGAATTCAGGATAAATCCACCTCAGCTGGGGCCCTTTTCCAAACTTATTTAATGCAAGCAACTTATAAACACCCCAGTAATATGTCATTATAGGTAGTAAAATGATTTAACTCGAGGGTGGCATCTTCCCTTGGTGGCTTGCCTTTGGTAAGAGATGCAATACAGTTTGTATCTCACCATGGCAAATGTTTCCTAAAGCAACTTAGCTTTGTCTATTAGAAAGACTTAGTCCAAAACAAAGACTTACTATACTGTGACAGTCTTTTGAAAGTAACTGTGAATGAGTCTTCGGAGTACAGTACTAATTTATTTACAACACCAGGTAGTTCTGATTCTTTCACTACCTTTTTCTGTCATTTAAGAGGAGCGCAAATTCCAAAGGAACAAGTTGGTGCCTCTTCCATTACAAATCTTTTCTAACCTACCACCCGTTTTCTACTTCATCACCCCCCTCCCTCACCTTGTTACCCTGCTGCATAGATGCTAGAATGGCTCTCATATATGTTTTCCCATCAACATCCATATTTCTCCTTCCAGTATGAAAGCTTCTTGGGGACAAAGTCCCTGCCCTATGCGTCTTTGTATCCCCAGCACTTAGTAGAGTGTTCACAGACAGTGGGCAAGGCACTCAGTGAATGTTTTGGAATGAATTCATTAATTTTTAAACTGTGATTTATTTATTTATTTCCACAATGTATTGTCCTGTGTTGCCTACATAACTATAGTGAAACTCTGATTCTTATAAGGAACTCTTGGTGTTCTGGGATGTTTAGGAAAGGTGGTGAGTTTCAGACGTTGTACTGACGCTACTAAAACCTCCTGGTGAAGGGACCTCACGAGCCTGCTCTCCGGTGTGCTAACAGAAGAAAAACCGACCCTCGGTGCTCTCTCCCCAAGGTAGGCGTCAGCAAACTAACAAGGGAAAGGAAGGAGGCCGCTAAAGATAGGCATCTGCAGGAATTGTTAACCCAGCTCCAGACACAGCCTCAACACCTTCATTAACCCAAAATGTGGGAACTGTGTGAAACTGGATTTCTGAACCACAAGACAGGTAAGAGAGTCTTTTCCAAAGCCAGGTGTACAAGAGCTCTTTCCCTTGAGTCTAAAATCACCTTCGGGCCATTGAACGTACCCACTATCATTTCCTTGTGCCATGAGAAATCAGAGAAGTTTTGAGCTGAAGGGGTGGAAAACCCACACTTCTTATTGAAGAGTAGTCAGCAAAGAAAACATATTGAATTAGGCCACAGCAAAGTCTTTTCTTTATATTTTTCACACTACAGCTGAACACAAACAACGTCTTTTTCCATACCTCAAAGGTTCCTATTGGCCACCGATAATTCACTTCAGCAATATATGCTTTTTTGAAAAATAATGTTCTGGGTGGCTGGGGAGAGCCCTGTGGTGGGTGTTCAGGAATTCTTTCTGCTTTTCCATTTAAAAGAGCTAATGATGGTTGGGGAAGCACCCACACCCACTGAACCACACCCTGCTCAACTTAGTTCTCTGCAGCTCTGTGTTGCATACATTTTAAGCAGTTAGGAACTTTGCACATGAAAAGGAATCAAAGTGAAATTCAAAAGTGGAAGTTCCTGGACCATTCTCATATTGGAGAGGCATCCGTGGGATTCCATGACAATGCTAATCTGAGTGTTTTTGTTTGGTGCCTTTAATTGACCATGCCAAAGATCAGCACTATGGAAAGCAGAGCCTTTCATATATATGAGTTAAACAAGTCTCTTGGCCTCTTTGTACCTTAGTTTCCTCATTTGAAAAAAAAAAATAAATGGCTCTCAAGACATACTTTCCAGAATTCATACTGGGCTTACTTACACCCAGCTAACCAATAACTGCATGATTGTTTTTACACACAGTTGTTTACATGTATTCATCTTCTATTTCACTTACAACTTGTGTAAAAACTGCATTCCATGCCAGGCCTGAAACGTTCCAAAGCTCAGTTCTGTGAGTAAATTGCAACCAAGATTTCTACAAAAAAAGACACGAGCAAAAGAATTAGAAAAACAGATATTCTTTCAGAACATTTATCCATTGGCAATAATTCTCATTTATATATGATGAAACGTAACATCACTACTCCCTCCATACACTAAAGAAATCTCACTGTGGGAGATATTATGATTTATACTTTCATGATTATATATGTGGTGCATTAGATACAAAATACTAAATGCTCATTAAATACTTGTGTTAAGTGATCTTTATTTCTCTAGCTAGGCAGCACTATTGACAGTTTGGGCTGGATAATTCTTTGCTGTGGGAGGCTCCCCTGTACACTGTTGGATGTTTAGTAGCATCTCTGGTCTCTGTCCACTAGATGCCAGTAGCGTATACAGTTCTGACAAGCAAAACTGTCGCCAGACACTACCAAGTGTCACCTGTGTGCAAACTCACCCTGGTTGAGAACCACTGCTCTTGATCCTGGGGGATGTTGGATGCTCAGCATGATCCTGCTCTGTGCTGGAACTGTCACCTCGGGATACAATGGAGACTGAGCTACAACTTCCTTAAGGAGCTCTGGAGGCTGAGGTGGGGTCTTCTGCTGGACTGGAGAAGGTTCAACCTCTTTAGTGACCTGTGGATTTATGGGAAGTGCCAGAGCCAGAGATTTAACAGTGACCTTGTACAAGTGTGACTGCTGAGCTTCATTTACCCCATGATGAACACATGGTCAAACTACAACCTCCTTAAGTGTCTCCAAAGGCCGGGCGAGGGCCTCCTGAGGACTTGAAGTTTCTAGTTCCTCAGGGGCCTCTGAAGGCTGAGATGGAGCCTCCTGCGGAAGTGGAGGTGGTTCTACCTCCACAGTGGGCTCTGCATGCTGAGCCTGGGCCTCTGCCTGGGGTGAAAAAGATTCAACGTCCTCAGGGGTCTGTGGATGCTGAGCAGGGGCCTCTTGATGAGGTAAAGATTCAGACTCCTCAGTGAGCTCCGGATGACGAGTTTGGGCCTCCTGCTGGGATGCAGAAATATCTCATCCTCAGCAGAAGACTCCCTGTCGTGTAGCTTTTGGGTCATGTGTTCCTTGCGTGTGGCGCTGAGAGGCCTATACATACCCCTAAGCCAAAGTGGCCGCCTTCTCCCGAAAAAGCCCTCCTAGAACACAGAAAGGGAAATATTAATTCTGCATCTCCCCTGCTTTCTCTGGCCACAGTACTTTATCCTCCTCACATCTACCTGACTCTCACTTTCCCCTGAGCTTCTCTTACGCAGCAGAAATCCAAAAAAGCCCCTTGGAGGAAAACACACACTGTTAGTGCTGCATGTCACTTTTCATCTCTCTCACAATGTGTTATCTCTGCTTTCATTAGGACTAAATGGGGACCTCAGTCCATAATCACAATGAGCAAAATCACCACAGACCCGGGATCATGAAAATCATTGCATGCATGCTGGCCTTCCAGAAGTTCTCTGTGTCTGTCCAAAATGGACCCCAAGTGTCTCTGGAGAGACATTTGTATGTGGCTTAGCATGGAGCATAGGCAGGATTTTCAGCCCCGTTCACCTTTCTTTGCCCTTGGCCAACTGCCCTCGTGCAGTGAAAACACTGCACAACGGCACTGGGCAGAAACTTGTTACTCCCTTAGACGCGCTTCACACCGGTCCGCTTCGGACTTAGTCGCACATGCAGCATTTGCTGCGGGTGTGGGTGTGGGGAGAAGGTGATTTTATTTTCCTGGCTGCTCTATCCTATACGTTGAATCACACCAAGTAAACACCTGAACCCAACGAGCAAAGTCATCTATAGCTCTCTGACTTTCACTCTGCAGGCTGTCACTCAGGTGTCAGTGAATTGTGGAATCCGTTTAAAGGCCACGACCAGCAGGGAAGCACAAAATACTCTTTTTGAATACAAACAGAAGAGAAAAAAATCACAGTGCACAATAAGTTTGTTTCAGAAACTACTTATGTCCATATAGTATGTGTCTACTCAACTGTGACCTAAAACGTAGCTCACAGCCCAAGCACAGTGTGTGATCAGTGGAGAAGTCCTCAGTGGAAAGGGACCATCTTCTTCTTGGTAATCACCAGCAGTATGACCATGGGGCAAGGTAGTTTCCCTTTCTCTTTCTCCAGTTCCTTATTACAAAAGGAAGAGACAAACTACTGTCTAAAGTTTCTCCCGGTTAAAATTCTATGAGGTTTGGATAAAGGGAATAGAGAGTAGGGGCCTGAAAAACAGTAGGATGAGAAGGGAAGTTTTCTTGCCACTTTCCAGAAGGGACTCATATGTTCTACCTTTTGTCAGCTTTGAGTGAGGCCAGCCCCTAAATCCCCAACCATGTGGCCCTCCCTACCCCAGAGCCTCCTAGAAGGCCTCTGGCCTGGCCTGATGCCTGGGAGCCAGGCATCCGCCCAGCAGGAACAGGTACAACCAAAACCTCTCCCCGTCCACCCTCTTTCCTTAAAGGACTAGTGAGAGCAGATGAATGTGTGCCAGTCCTGTTCTAACTCAGCTTGGGCTGCGGAGCTAATTCTGCTGAGAAATAAACTAGGGTAAACCATTAGGGTAATCAAGCGTTCTTCCTGCCTTTGCTGAGGAAACTGAAATAGATGAGTTCTAAGTTCTCCTCTAGTTGTAAAATTCTGCTTTCAAAGACCAATATTTACCTTCTGCTTCTTTTTCTATCTTCCTCTTTTGCAATTCTAGGAGAAGAAATCTGTTTTGAAAGAAAACAGGATCATGATTATCCATTACAACTATTTCCAAATCCTTATTCATTCCTTTTGACTTTAAATCTTATCTATCCAGTAAGATGATAACTCTTTCAAGGAAAGGAATTCTACCCTGTTTAAGAATCCTTTGACTCTTCCACAGTACCTAACTTAGGGTCTTGCATGCAGCTGGCGATATATTTTATTGACTGTTTTAGATAATGTTCAACAGATAATTCCTAATAAAAACTCTCAGAAGTAGGAAAAGAAAATAAAAGTATCTGGCAGAAACCTAAGCATTGTTCTAAAGTCAAGAACAAGAGTAGGATGCCCAATCATTACTGCTACTATTGAGCACTGTGGAGGAGGTCTTAATCAGTACGATAAGAAAAACGAAGTATTGGAAAGAAGAGACAAACATATCTGCATATGAAACAAGGGACCCAAAAAGACCAAAAGAATCAACTGAAATTTTATTGGAAGTAACATGAGTAAGATGGCTCCATACAAAATCAAGAGATCAACATATTAGCCTCAATAGCTTTCCCATAGAACACAACTAACTAACTAAAAAACAGAAGGAACCTCCCGTTCACTATATCAATACAAATGCATAAAGCACCTAGGAATAAATTTAGCCACAAATTTGTAAGACCTATGTGATGAAAATATTAAAACTTTTTTGAAGGACGTTAAGAAGTACTTACATGGCATGAGATACCATCCTCCTAGAATGTTGTAAAGAGGTCAATTCTCTTCAAATGAAACTAAAAATTCAATGCAATCCATTTTATAGCCAAAATAATTTTTAAATAAAACCTGGCCAGCTGACATTTGGTAGAGAATATATGTAAGAATAGTTATGAGATGTATGCAAAAGAAGGTCAAAGAGTAGGACCTTGCCCTACCAGATATAAAATATGTTATAGAGCAACTGGAATTAAGCAGTGTGATATCAGTACTGGTACAGGACAAGATAACTGGATCACAGAACAGCATCCAGATGAAGATAGCATATTAGACCAGGGAAGAAAGAATAAACCATTCAGTGAAAGATTTGAAAAGCATCAGATCTTCATGTAGGGGGAAAAAGTTAGATCCCCTACCTCAACCACACGAACAAACAAATACAACAAATTCTGGACAGATTATAAAAGTACTTGAAGAAAATATTAGAGATGGTTTTTACGTCACGAGGTGACAAAGGCCTGGCTAACAAAACCCACCCCACATGAGCCATGAGGAGACGACAGGCAGATATGGTGGCAGACTGTCAACACACCTCCTACTCTTCACAGCCCTTGCCCCCTTTTCCCCTGGACTGTTTGTCTGCTTCTTGTTGACTTATAAAACTCTTGGGAGTTCCCTGGTGGTCCACTGGTTAGGGCGTGGCTCTTTCACTGCTGTGGCCCGAGGTTCAATCCCTTGTCAAGGGACTAAGATCCTGCAAGCTGCACAGCATGGCCAAACCCCACCACTTCGAAACAAACAAACAAAAACTCTTTATGGTAAAGAAATACTGGCTTTCATTGAATTTCAGTGTTTCGAATATTTCCAGTGTTTTTGTCTCTAAGGAGACAAGACAAAAGAGTGGAGTAGGGAGCACCAGCTTTGCAGTCGGGTGAAACTGCCTTCTGCTTTGGGTTTGGCCGCTGGGGCCTTACACTGATCTCCTTCATCTATGAGGGAGGGATAGTAATATCATCCTCACAGGACTGTGGGCTTTAAATCAAACAATATATGGAAAACTCTTCATCTTACGCTCGGCATGAATCAGTGCTAAGCTGGTGTCACAGACAAGATGGTGGAATATATCAAAGGCTCTGCTTGTGGCATCAGGCTCTGAAGGCTCTTTCCCACCAGAAGATTATAGAAATATTGCTTTTATTTTCTTCTAATACCTTTATGTGGTCTTTTTTCACATTTATGGATATATGTTTATTTAAGATGAAACATGGGGATCTGCTATTTACCCCCCAAATACTTAGGCAGCTATTCTATCACCATTTATTCATTTTCTTCCGCTGATTGCAATATTAAAACATGACATTTCAAAAGTCTTAAGAACACAGGGGTCTATTGCTGGACTCTATCCTACTTCAAATAAATATTCGGTTGAATTATTCCTCACTGTGGAATTGACATAACGCCGCATCTCTCTTCCGTTGAACACCATTATTGTCTACCATAGGAAGAACACTGCATGGCCCCTGTCCTCCAAAAGCTTATCGTATATGTGGGGAGAGGAAATAACGGTTAGGACTCCTCGCTTTCACTGCCGAGGGTACAGGTCCAATCCCTACTTGGGGAACTAAGATCACACAGGCCCAAACAAAACAAAACAAAACAAAACAAATGCAAGAAGTTAAAAACAATAAAAAGGGGACTTTACAGAAATTCTAAAAATGCCAAAGGCCATATGCCACCTGAGATGTAGAGGGTACAGTCTGGGCAATGGCCAATGACTAGCAAGCTAGTCCCCAGCCTCCTAGGCTCAGAAATCATACTCTTCCTCACCAAGCGAGAACTCACGTCTTCCTGTTGTGGCAGTCTCACTTGAGCAATATCACAGGATTGATCAAACATCAGAATGCCAAATTATTACTTGACAATGAGAAATACATCTGTTCTACACACAGGGCATCTGTGTCTACACAAGCAGAGAATTACCTTCTGTGGGGACAGGCCTCCGTGGCACACTGAAGCACAATCACAGAATCGAAGGCTACTTGGTGACAACAGAATTAGAAAAGGAATCAGCCGAGTCCAGAATTTAATGGGAAGGCCTGAGGTAACTGGATCCATCCATCTCCTCAACAGGCAGCCTGGCTAGTGGGCCTGACTCGGCAGTTATGCTGCCTAAGGTGCCATCTCTACTCTTGGGCAATGTGAGGATGGGCACTGCCCATGTTGGTCTCTCCTCACCTTTTCTATGCTTTCACTAGTGACCAACCCTCCTGCAGATAGACACATTTCTCTTTAGAAGTTAGTACATCATGTCAGGTTTGATTCAAGTGTGATAGGCCAGGAAGCCATTGGTCCTTACACATCTCTGCTCAGCTCCATGATGTGCTGACCTTGGTGGTTCTCTCCTGGGGGGCTGCCTTTCAAAAAACTGCTTACCACTTTTGTGAGTTCTGAGGGGAGGGGACTGCTTTGCTATGGCCCCTCAGAAATGGTGACAAACCTCACAGGACTAGGATCAGGAGGGCTGGGGTATTCAGGGAAGGCTTTACAGAGAAAGATATCTGAACTTGAGTTGGCTTTTCAGAGATTCATAGGAGTTCCACAGGCAAAGCAAAATAAAGGAATTTTCGATGGACAAAGGCACAGACAAAAGTAGGAATGGGTATGGTGTAACTAGCGTATAGTGAGGAGCTGCTTTGGCTGGAATGGAGGGCTGCCATTACAGGAGAAAAGATAACTAAAGTAATGTGGAGTGGTAGGGTAGAATCAAGACTGTCAGCCTATTAAAATCACTCTTTTAATGTTAGCAACTGCCTGCTGGAAAAGTAATAAACCACTATGTAACTGAACAAAAGGTAAACAGGCTAGCTCCAGGAATAGGCTACTATAACTATTTGAGGGTAGCCTGCTGCAAGATTTTACTTGCAGTGTTTTAATGGAACCTATCTACACAATTCCTAATACACCGGAGAAGAAAGCTGCTAAGTAAACCTGAGGAATTGACGAGATCACACTTTTGTCTTTTAGGCATGTCCTTTTAGCCCTCCCAGGGTGACTGATAGCTCCTTGAGTATGGAGATCCTATATCTCTCATCACTTCAGCCAAGAAGGAAAGAAATCAACGGTAGAATGAGAGTGACTGGTGAGGACCTCAAATCAGCATACTTTCTTGAGTTGAAGAAAATTTACTATCATGTCAACTCTGGCCTTCTTATAAACTTCACTTGTCAAAATAGTCCAATAGCTTGTTATCATGGATCCAATTCCATAGGGATCTCCTGGGAGTGAAGTTCCTTTTAAAAATCCTGTGGGGACTTCCCTGGTGGTGCAATGGTTAAGGATCCGCCTGCCAGCACAGGGCACACAGGTTCGATCCCTGGCCTGGGGAGGTCCCACATGCTGCGGAGCAACTAAGTCAGTGTGCCACAACTCCTGAGCCCGTGCAGCTACAGCCCGTACTCCACAACAAGAGACGCCACCTCAGTAAGAAGCCCATGCACCGCAATGGAGACCCAACGCAGCCAAAAAAAAAAAAAAAAAAAAAAAAAAAAAAACACACACACACAAAAAAACATCCTGGGAATATACTTTTCATTAAAAGAACAAAGTGTATGTCAGTCCTCATGGCTAAAGGGAAGAATCAAGTAGTAGCAGGTGGAAAGGTGGATTTGATTCTCAGTTTCTGGGTTCTGAATCTGAATTAATTATTGTCCTTACCTCAATGAGACAGAGAATTCTAACACAAATCGTCACTACCACAGGTACAGATACTGCCAAGATGAGTTTGTTGTTATAGTCATAACCTGGAACTTCTTTTGTGAGCTAAAGAAATATATCACAATTTTTAAAAACAAGGAGATAGAAGGGATGAAAACTTACGATTCTTCATCCTATTCTAAACGATAGCTAACTATTCTTAAACTACTATGAAACCCAATCCTTCCAGGCGAGTAGCTTCTATAAGAACAAGCCAAATTTAATGTTATTAGTCTTATCATTAGCATTTTCTTCTACAATTTATCTACAATTTATTTATCTTGTGTTATGTCCTTTTCGCGCCTACCCTAGGAATAGCGACACACTCTCTCAATGAGCAAAGTTGGAGATCACTGTCTTAGCCCGTTTCATGGCTGAAGATAAGATACTGACTAGGAGCCCGTGGTATTCCCGCTTGGGCACGTTAATGGCATGTCCTAAACTGAGTAAAAGTCCAAGTCCCACGTGTCAGGGGTTATCCTCACCTCACTTGACTCCTGCTCTTTCTGCTCACTCTGGGCTTCTGTGCTCTCACTGATAGAGTTGTCAGCTTTCCACTGGTCCATATCCCATTCCGCTTTGGACACATTTACTTCTTGCTGCTTGCTGAGAAGCTTCATCAGGAGGCCTGTTCTAGAGATGAGGTTGGCACAGGCCAGCTGCACGTGGGTGTCCGAGCAGTCTATTTTCAAAGTCTGGATAACATGAGAAATGAGCCTTTGCACGTCATTGTTGGGGATGAGGGACCAGAGCTGCTGGTTTAGCTGAGTTTCAACTTGATCACCCGGGGATGCGAGCCCTGGGAAAGTGAAGCCTGTGGGCTTAGAGGATAATTCAGTGACCATGTTGTGGTGCTCCCATTGTGTTTTGTTGCTGTGTTGAACAGCTGGCATACTGTTGTCTGCAGCGACAGTAGAATGTGCAGTGGAGACGTTCCTATGGCTAGTGTTTCCAGGGCCGGTTCCTCCTGGCAGAGTAGCGTTTCCTGTAGAACTAATTGCTTCAGAAACATTTTGTGCAGTATTGTTTTCTGAAGTAGTGTTTTCTGCAGAAGGGTCTGAAAGAGAAAATAATTCTGGAAAAGGATTTTCCTGAGAAGTCACTTCTCCTGAAGATGAAACAGCCTCTCGTGGAGGGGAATTTATGAGACTCCTCACGACAGAGAACGGAGGGCTTGCAAGCATCACTCTATCAAGTGAACTTTTCTTTCTGAACTTCCGACTCCCTTTTTTCTTTTTTCTTTTTGTTTCTTTTTGCGGTACACAGGCCTCTCACCGTTGTGGCCTCTCCCGTTGCGGAGCACAGGCTCCGGAGGCACAGGCTCAGCGGCCATGGCTCACGGGCCCAGCCGCTCCACGGCATGTGGGATCTTCCCGGACCAGGACACGAACCCGTGTCTCCTGCATCGGCAGGCGGACTCCCAACCACTGTGCCACCAGGGAAGCCCCTCGATGCTTTTTAACTTTGGGTTTTCTGTGGACCCGATGAGACCTAATTTTATGGAAGATGTATTTTTTTTTCCAGAATGTGAGATTAATTCGAAGTCCTTAATATTTCTAACTCTTGCCTTTGCATCTTCGAAAACATGAATAGCGTTGGATAAGTCTTTTGATTTGCTTTTAACCTCAGATGGGGATTTTGGCGGGATGGAGGCACAAGGCCTGCCCTTGAAGTACGGTTTGAGGGGAGAGGAGCCTGCGGCCTTGTGTTCCTTTATGAATGAAGACTCTGCATCGGAGGACTTTCCCACCAGCTTCCTGGGCCTCTGCACCATGCGGAGCTGTTTCAGCTTTCTTGGGGATGGCCTCCTGAGCTTTCATTCTTTGGCAGTGTTCGCCACAGATGGCTGGGCATTCTGTTTCCTCCTGATGCTCTCATCTCCCACTGCTTTGAGGTGCATTTTCTGTATGCCCCTTGAGGACCTTGTTCACTCTCACCAGCTTTTCCTCTGTACTCTCAATCTTTGCTAGGCTGTCTTTCTGTGGTTGGGCAGTTTCTAATTTCTTTTGAAAGATGTAGCGTGTAAACATGGCACTTAAAAGGTTGGAACGCGTACACGTGGCAGGTTTTTCTTCCTTTTTAACCTCATCAATTTTTTCTTGAGTTTCTGCATCTAACAAATTTTCCACAGAATGGAGTTCCCTCAATTTGTTTTTTTTAGTTGAATTGTTGGGTACAGGTTTAACAGAAGGGCTCCTTGTATTGTTTTTCAAAAGGCCCAGCGGCATATGTCCATCTTGTGTATTTGAAAAAAGAAGTTGAATGAATGGTAATAATGTTGATTCCACATCTCCTAGATTTCCCTCTGAGATATAAGGCAGTATGTAATTTAGTGTACTGATAATATCACTTTTATTATTAAAGTCCAGCTGCTCATTCATGAAGCCTGACAAGCTGACAGCACTGTTAGGTGAGGACGTCCTCTCTGACTCAATAGTCAGCTCGGTGCTGTTGTTCTTCTTCTGGGCTTGTAACACCTTCATCAACGATCCTCCTGCATTCTCTATAGATGTTTCTTCATCTGTCAAAAGAGAAGGGACTGTTTTTGATCATTGAAGACTGATGGGACAGCCTTTTGTCAGTCCACAGCCAAAGAAATTAGGAATCAGTCAAAGTTTGAGTGCCACTTAGGAGAAAAAGAAACCCACACTTAAGCCTATGACTGGCAACAACAAAATGTGAGAAAGGTCTCTCTTGAAAAAGGGGCTATCTACTCAGAAAATTCTGTAGCGTGAAATATAGGAACTATATTCAGGATTACTCCACTGGTTCCCAGGGGCCAGTACTCAAGAAAAGCCAAGGCTGGAAGACAAATATTCCCCTAATCAGCTGGACTCTCTGCAGATCTACTGTGACTCCTCACATTCATATACCCCATCCTGTCCTGCCTCAAAGGCACGGGAGTGTGAGGCTTCCTCTCTCCACCTCTTCAGTGTGCTTGTGTTCTTGCTGCTATCACAGATCTCCACGACAACCACCGCCGCTAACAGGTCGTCATCTGGACATGTCCTTCTCCAACTACCCACTGAGTCCTTTGCTTAGTCCCTGCTTCTATATATCCCAGTCCCCATAACAGAAGCCTCTATACAGAAAAAAACACTATGTCCGCCCTGGCTCTTTGCTAAAATTTGGGCAGGGAGCTCGGGTATAAGTTAAGAGATTTGCCAGATTGTATGCCCATGTGGAATGTTCAACAAATCAATGGAATAATACTTGAGGCCCTAAAATGTAGACGGGAAAAAGCAACTTCTGTCAGATGGCTACTTTGCTTTCAATTCATTTTACTTCTAATATTTCCAGCTCTACTTGGGGAACCATCCAAATCTTCTGACTGTGTGAAGGTAATGTGTACCATTGTGTAGCTGGGCTTGTCTCCCAAAAGGATTAAAAGTATTTTTGGTGAGGGTCAAAGGAGGAGGGAAGGGTCATGAGAAAGGAGGAGCAGAGGCTAGCAGAGAGCCCCAAACTGGGGACAGGAGATCGGGGCCCTAGGGTCATAGCACTTAACACTGCTGATCTTGTTTTTCCTCACCTGTAAAAGGAGATTAAAAATGCTTTTTCTGGGCCTCCCTGGTGGCGCAGTGGTTGGGAGTCCGCCTGCCGATGCAGGGGACGCGGGTTCGTGCCCCGATCCCGGAGGATCCCACGTGCCGCGGAGCGGCTGGGCCCACGAGCCATGGCCGCGGGGCCTGTGTGTCCGGAGCCTGTGCTCTGCAACGGGAGAGGCCACAGCAGTGAGAGGCCCGCGTACAGCAAAAAAAAAAAAAAAAAAAAAAAAAAAAAAAAATGCTTTTTCTGCCCACTTCTGGGGGAGAAGGGAATAATATAATTAGTAAAAAAAATGTTTGGGGGAGTTCCCAGGTGGTCTAGTGGTTAGGACCCGGCACTTTCCCTGCTGTGGCCCGGGTTCAATCCCTGCTGGGGGAACTAAGATCCCACCAGCTTGGTGGCCAAAGGAAAAAAAAAAAAACTGTGTTGAAAAATCAGCAATATTGTCTTTATATAAGTGGCAAAGTGTTATTATTTATGATGTGCTCTAGATCACTGAAAGAGACCTGTATTCAAGCTACCTGGGCATGAAAGCACATTTTGGAAGTCATCAAGTTAGTGCCCATAAATCTAATATATAGAAAAATCGTTGAAAGCCCCTGAGTGTTTTGTGGATAGAAAAACTTGCGATTCAGAGCAAGTTCAGAGCTGGACAGTCAAAGAAATAACTAGCTCTCCCATGCATTAGAAGGGCTTGGTAGCAGCTTCTGGTTATGGAACCAGAAACTCTCAGGCTCCAGATAGGACATAAAACAGCATCACTTGCACTCTTTATAAAATTGCAGAAACAAACCAAATAAACAAAAATATATTTACACCTGTCTTATAAGACAAAGGGTACTTGAGACCTAATGTATATAAAATCAGTTTACAAACTGTGATGTACTATGTGAATAAGTTGTCATTTGCAGAGAGGGCAGCATAGGATATGTGGCCATTAATGTGAATTCCCTTCCCCCTTCCATTCCTTTCTCTGGTTCCTTTACATATGCAGATCAGTTACATTATGAAGCTAATAATGTAACTGAGCTCTTCTTAGCTTAATAATGTAACCAAGAATCTGATTTTTAGCAAGGGGGTAATTCTTAGAAATTTAGGGAGCTGGAACTCTAAATGAATGTATTAAAATAATGTAATTACATCATTAGTTTTAAAATGTACCATCCTTGATTAAAAATAACAAATTAAATTAAAAATTAAAAATGTATTATCCCGCAATTGAGACTCACCACAACGTGTGACGTCCCTCAGGCGTTCACTGTCACAACGCAGCTTGACTGTCTCACAGACAACCTCAATAGTATTTTTAAATTGGCAGAGGCAGCAGGCCCTACGGCTGGGTAAGATCCTATAAATGGAAACACAGGTAATTAAATTCGTGGTAAAAGAGTTACCTGAGTAGGTAGAAGAGGTAGGCCAAGGCCACCACAGACCAGTGCAAAAAGGAGTTCTTGGGGCATATGGACTATAGAACTGGATAGGGGCCGGTTGGCCAATTGCTGCCCTTGACAGTTGGAAATAAATATAGAGGAGGAGAGAGGTGCCCAACAGAAGGATTAGGATGGCAGTAGGTATGATATGCCTAGAAAAAAGGGAATAGCGATTAGAATTGGGTGACACTGAACTGTAGTTTAATTCAGAAGTATCTCCTTCCAACCCGAAAGCCTCACTTTGGGTTGAGAGTACACAGGAAGAAGGCAGACTTCTAAGAAGAGTATGAAGAAGACCGCACATTCTGGAGTCACTTTCTCAGTTCCTATTTGTGAGGAGTAATATATTAGAAATTATTCTAGTAATAAAAAAGCATCATGTGGCTAAACAATAACAGAGATCGCATTGACCAAATCTGGACAAAAGGAACATTCCAAAGAATAACATTATCATTATAATAAGGTATAACGTAGTTAATTGAAAAAAAAGCACATGAGTTCATAATGATACTCCAAATGAAAAGTGGGGGAGCTCTTCTTTATAGAATAATGTCAGCTAATAAATGCAAAAGGAAGGATAGAATTAGGAAAGTGTTATTTTGCAACTATCAATGTAATAATCGATTCAGACAAGGATTATCATTGATGCACAGTTGGGTGAAGAGTTGTTTGAAAGTAGGATCTTCACTGATCCCAAGGATCACCCCACATATTATTTATCAATTACCAAGGGGAAAAATAACTTTACAATGGAGAGATATGGAATAGACCACCTTAACCAAGTGATCAAACTTAGCACTGGGCCACCTCAAGTGATGAAGTATGAAGAATACATCACCTATATAGTATTCTTCCCCAAAATGTTTACTTTGAATCTAATGAGGAAACAGACAAATACAGATTGTGGGGCAATTTACAAGACAACTGGCTTAGACTCTTCAAAAAAGCCAATGTCTTAAAAGACCAAAAAAAATAGTAGGGAAAAATTCTAGATTAACGGAAACACAGACATGACATGCAATGCCTAATCTTTAATTGGATCCTGTATCAAAACAAAACAGACTTAAAGAATATTATTGGCTTCTGGCCAAGATGAAGTACAAGGGCCAACTTAACCTCCCAGCTGAAACAAGAAAAAAATCAGATGGAACATAATGAAACAACAGTTTTCAAGAAACTGAACCTCAGGCAATACATTTCAGTGATTCCCGAGGAGATGGGAAATAAATGAAGTGATCCCTATAATTGCCCTTACTTCTCTGAGAGAGTATCCACGTCATGGTACAGGGAAGAGAAGTCCAGACAGAGACTAGTGGGCTCCCTGACAGACGAAATGGAGATAAGGGTCTGGGAAAACCAAGGTAACTAGAGTTCACAAAGCAGAGTATCAGAGAGAAAAGAAGTGCACAGACAAAGAACTCTGGAGATATGCAGAGGGATCTCTTGAGAATTCAACAAAGTATGGGTCAATACATTTGTGTGAGGAATAACTTGATGCCAGGAAAAGAACCACATGAAAGGATTAATAAGAAGAACAACTGGATATCACACAGGGTTGTAGGAATAGTACCTGTTCCTACAAGTCAGACTGGAAAACCTCATGATACTCAGAAAGGACTTGTCTCAGTAGTTGCAAATAATGAGCTCCAGACTAAAGGCTACTTGGACTCCTACCCAACGAACCTTAAAAGCTAGACCTAAAAGAATACAATTGTTTTGAGTAACCTAATTTCACCCAAAACAGAGCCCAGGCATTTTACAGGAATATAAATATACATAGCACACAATAAACTAAAACTCACAATATCTGGGATCATATGAAAAATTGCATGCAAGCATGCAAAGAAGTAGGAAAATATGACCCATACTGAGGAGAAAAGGCAATCAATCAACAATAACCCATAATCTATACAGATGTTAGAATTGGCAGAAAAGAACTTTTAAAAGGTTATTATACATGAAGAAAAGTTATTATAACTGTATTTCATATGTTAAAACACCCAGACTAAACACTGAAAATGTTAAGTGTAGGCATGGAAAATGTAAAACAGACCTAAATTGAGCTTCTAGAGATTAAAAACAATGTCTAAATGAAAAAGATATTGCAGGAGGTTAAAGGCTAATTAGACACGGCAGAAGGTCAGTGAACATTAAGGCATAGCAACAGAAACTATCCAAAATGAAACAAAAGGAGTAACAAAACAACAACAAAATGAATAGAGCCTCAGTGACTTGTGCAACAACTTCAAGTGGCCTAATACATGTGTACTTAGAGTCCATGAAGGAGAGGAGAAATATAAAAATTTGAAGAAATAATAGCCAAAATTTTTCCAAATTGGTAAACACTATAAACCCTCAAAGTCAAGAAGATCAATGAACTTTCAGCAGAAGAAACATGGACAAAACTACACCAAGGCACAAAAAATAATCGAATTGCTCAAAACCAGCAATAAAGAGAAGAATTTAAAAGGAGCCAGAGGAAAAAATTATACACTACATACAGAGGAACAAAGATAACAATGACAGCAGAATTCGTGCTTGAAAAATCGTAAACGAGAACTCAGTGGAATAACATCTTTAAAGTAGTGAATTGAATTCTATCAAGCTAGAATTTTATACCCACATCTGTCAAAACAAAAGCAAAATAAAGACTATCTCAGACAAACAGAAGCTGAAAGAATTCATTACTGGTAGACTTTCACAATAAGAAATGTTAAAAGAAGTATTTTTAAGCAGAAGGAAAATGACACCAGATTGGAATATGGATCTACATAAAAGATTAAGAATACTGGATACATACAACAATGGAGACCCAATTCAACCAAAAATAAATAAAAAAATTAAGAAAAGAAGGGAAAAATCATATAATCACTGCAATAGATGCAGGAAAAGAATGAAAACATCTAACATACATTCCTGATTAAAGAAAAAAAAACAGCCCTCAGTAGACTAGGAATGGAAGGAGACTTCCTCAACTTGATAAATGACTTCTACAAAAAACCTAACATCATACTTAATGGTGAAGGACAAAGTACTTTCTCACCAGGATCAGGAACAAGGCAAGGATATCTGCTCTCATTGCTTCTATGTGACATGGCACTGAAGGTTCTAGCCAGTGCAATAGGGCAACAAAAAGAAAAGAGATATTCAGAATGGAAAGGAAGAAGTAAAACTATCTTTATTTGCAGATAACATGATTATGTAGAAAACCTGATAGAAGCTACGAAAATGCTACTGGAACTAATAAATGAGTCTATCAAGTTTGCAGGGTACAAGATCAACATACAAAAAGATGAACTTGTCTCAACAAACAATCAGAGATCAAAGTTTTAAAATGCTACTTATAAAAGAATCCAACATATAAAATACTTAGAATAAATCTGACAAAAGACTTGCACACTGAAAACTGTAAAATGTTGCCGGGGGAAATTAAGAAAGACCTAAATAAATGGAGAGATATAAAGTATTCATGGATCAGAAGATTCAATATTGTTGAGACATCAATTCTCCCCAAATCGATTTATACATCAAAAACCTCAGTAGGCTTTTCTATAGACATTGACAAGCCAATTCTAAAATTCATATGGAAATAAAATTTAGAATAACTAAAACAACTTTGCGAAAGAACAAAGTTGAAGAACTAACAGTAACTGATTTCAAGGATTATGAAGCTACACCTTCAAGACATTGTGATAGTAGTGTAAAGATAGACAAAAAGACCAAAGGAACAGAATACAAAGTTCTGAAGTAGAGAGATGTGGAGAACTGACTTTCAGGTTCAAAGGCATTTCAGTGGAGAAATGATAGTCTTTTCAACAAATGATGCTGGAACAACTGAATATCCAGGTGCAAAAAGAAAAAAAAAACTGAACTTGATCTAAACCATATACAGAAGTGAACTCAAATTGGTTCAAAGATCTAAATGTAAAACATAAAACTATAAAACGTCTAGAACAAAACAGGTGAAAAATTTTATGACCTTGAGTTTGGCAAGATTTCTTAGATACAACACCAAAAACATAATGCATAAAAGAAAAAAATAGATAAATTAGACACCATCGAAATTAAGAATTTCTGCCCTGCAAAAGACACTCCTGAGTGAACGAAAAGATGAGTCACAGAATGGGAGAAAATACCTAGCAACTTACCTATTGGATAAAGGACTAATTTCCAGAATATAGAAAGAACTCTCAAAACTCCAGAAAAATATAGATAAAAGATTCAAAGATATACAGATGGAAAATAAGCATATGAAAAGATGTTTGACATGATTAATCATTAGGGATGCTACAGTGAGATACAACTACACACCTATTAAACTATCTAAAATTAAAAATACTGAGCATAGCAAATGTTGGCCGCAACGTAAAGAAAATGCAGCTCTCGTACACTGCTGGTAGAGATGTAAAATGATCAAACCACTATGGAAAATAGGTATTTTTTAAAAACTTAAACATACACTTACCAATGATGCAGCCATTCTACAGGCAGGCATTTACCCAGGAGAAATGGAAGTAGACATCCATACAAGACTTGTACACAAATATTCATAGCAACTTTATCTGTAATAGACAAAGACTCAAACAACTCAAATGTCCATCAATGGTCAATACATAAATGGTGGTACATCCATATAAAGGAATGCTATTCAGCAATAAACAGAAATGAATTACTGATATATACAACAATATGGATGAAGATTAAAATAATCATGCTGGGTTAGAAGCCAGTTAGAAAAAAGTATACACTGTATGATTCCATTTACATAAAATTCTAGAAAATGCAAACAGAAAGCAGATCAATGGTTGCATGGCGATTGGGAAGTGCAAGGAACGATGGGAAGGAAGAATTACAAAGAGACATTAAGAAACTTTCTGAGGTGATGGACATTTTGAGTTTCGTGATGTCTTCATGGTGTGTATGTATGTGTGTGTGTGAACACAGATTATTGCATGTCAATTATACCTCAAAAAGCTGTTAAAAGAAATGATATTATATAAGAGAGACAATTGGGGAAATTTGAATAGCAACACTTTATTAGGTAATATGATTGTGTAGGAATTTAATTTCTTCAATACTGTGTATTAACAGTATCGTGGTTACACAGGGAAATAGTTTTTAATATCCAGAGAGGAGGGCATCTAGCTGACAAGAGAGGGATCGCAATTGTGGCAGATGGTGTGGGACACTGAGGAAGATGAGGCTAGAGCAGTGACCAATGCATGACGGCACAGTGAAGACAGTCATTTGTCAGGTGACCTGACAAAGACGGTTGGAAGAGACTGCTAAATGCAGGGCCGTTTCCGCATACTAATCTCACGCAATCCCCTCAACTAGCCTTGGCGTAACAGAAAGTTTCTATTAGCTTGCCATATTGGAGGGGGGATGGCACAATTTAAGGTGCAGTAGGTTGTGTAATAAACTGTCACCATAGGGTCCTACAGAAATAGTTTTTTAAACCGCAAAAAAATAAAACTTGACCCTTCCCTCACAACGTATATGAAAATTAACTTAAAATGAATCATAGACCTAAATGTAGCTATACAACGTCTGGAAGAAAACGTAGGAGAAAATCTTTGTGATTTGGGGTTAGACAGTGGGGTCTCAGAGAAAGATTTCTTAGATTAAGACACAAAAAAGCAGAAAGCATTTAAGAAAAATTGCTAAGGGACTTCCCTGGTGGTTAAGACTCCAAGTTCCCAATGCTGGGGGCCCGGGTTCGATCCCTGGTCAGGGATCTAGGTCCCACATGCATGCCTCAACTATGAGTTCGCATGCCAGATCTAAGAAGCCCATGAGCCGCAACTAAGGGGCCCATCTGCTGCAACTAAGACCCAGCACAACCAAATAAATTAATTAAATAAATATGAAAAATTAAGAAAAATTGCTAAATTAGAGTTCATCAAAAATTTAACACTTCTAGCTTTCAGAGACACTTTAATATAATGAAGATAAGTCACAATCTGGGAGAAGATATTTACTAAACACATATCTGAGAGCAAGGACTTTTTCCGTTGCTTTTTATATAAAGCACTCTTAATTCTCAATATAAATATCCAATTAAAAAATGGATTTGAACAGACACTTCATTTAAAAGGATATTTGCACATGAATAGACACTCAACATCATCAGCTATTACAGAAATGCAAAATGTGGCAAAACCCACGAGATTCATCTACACACCTACTAGAAAGGCGAAAATGTTTTTAAAAAACACATATAAGGATCAGGTGAAGATGTAGAGCATCTGCAACTCTCATAGACTGCTTGTGGGAAAGCAACATGGCACAGGCACTTTAGAAAACGGTTCAGCAGTTTCTTAAAAAGTTCAATAGGCACTTAGCATATGATGAAGCAATCCCACCCTGAGGTATTTTACCCCAAATAAATGAAAACATATGCTCACACAAGACATATATTCACACACACACGTGAGTGTTTTCAGAGGCTTTGTTCATAATAGCCAAAAAACAAGAAGAAACTCAAATGTGCATCGAACGATGAATGCGTAAACAAACTGTGTATCCACACAACTAGAATACTGCTCAGCGCTCAAAAGGAATGAGCTACTGACAGGTGCAACAAACCAGATGAATCTCCAAAGAGACTGGCTAAGTGAAAGAAGCCAAAAACAAAAAGCTACATACCACATGATTTCATTTATCAAATATTCTGGAAAAGGCAACATTATACGGACAAAAATCAGATTGGTGGTTGCCAGGGGCTGGTAGTGACAGGAGGATGCATTGACTACAGAGGGACATGGGGGGTCTTTTGGGAGTGCAGAAGTTTTCTTTACCTCAAATGTGGTGGTGGCTACAGAACTATACGTTTGTCAAAACACATCACACTGTATATTTAAAAAGAGTGAATTTTGTTAAACGAAAATTATACATAAATAAACCTGACTTAAGAAGATAATCAAACAAACCTAAAAGTACAATTGAGTGAAAATCAATGTAAGAAAAATCAACTTACAGTGTTTCCAATTCAAGGGTCATCATGAGGATGCTTTCCATTGCGGTAAGTGACACTTGTGCTGTTCCCATGTCTCTGAAGGAGAAGCCCAAACATGCATGATATAAAACCCAAAGACAAAATTTCTAAACTGAAGAAGACACTTAACATGTGATTACTTCCACTTTGGCTTCTTACTTGCCATAGATGATAATTCCAAAGAGCTCTTTTGGAAGAAATTTAAATTTGCATCATCAAATTAATGACCTTGGTGCTGAACAGTACAATCATTTTCTATGATCCTCACTTCTCATTTTCAATTGCATCTACCTCTTTTGATCACTCTTTTTTTTTTAAAAAAATAATGTACCCCTTATTCCTTTTTGCTTTCTTGGATAAATACTATTCCTATATGCATCTTCATGTTCCATAGCTATATGTGTTCTTCAACACTGTTCTCATCCTCTGCTGGCTCTCTTACCCATATATATTCTTTCTTAATCCTTTTCTTTGCCAATAACTCTTATTTTCAATAACCCAGTTAAAATCTAAATTATGACTGTTTAGCCAAAGTACTCAAGTTTTGACGAAAGTAAAAAGGAGCAGAAATTATCTCATGAGCCATGAAACTCTTACAATACTTACAAAGAGTTTAATGCTGGCACTTTAAAAAGACAAGAATCTTCAACTGTTGGCAAAGGATTACGATTGAGAATTCTGAAAAATGGAATGGAATTAAAATTATCTGCATTTTCAATTACTTCCATGAAAGTTTATATTCATTTTTTTTGGTATGGAACTTGAAGGTTAAAAAAATTATTTTCTGTCTTTACCTATAAATCACCGTTAGAATCTGTAAAACACTCTTTCACTGGGAACTACCCAGGTCTCTAGATGACAAAGTGGAGAAGAGAAACAAACAAACAAACAATAAAATAGAAAAAAAGTGGCTAGCAAAGAAAAAATATGCCAAAGTACTTTTCACGTTAAAAACCCTCGAAGTGACTATGCTGGTAGGAAGCCCTTGCTCTGTAAAAAAAGTACTATTTCTAGTGTCCTCCATAATTCAAGGTGTTTTTCTTTCATCTCTACAAAGTTTGAAAAATTTCATGATTTAAACTACCCAGCTAAAGAGAAAAATAAGGCTAATTCCTTGGTTCTGGAGCCAAAGAAGAGAGAAATCCAAGAGGAACTGGTGAAAGCCATACTCCCATCACATAGTCCCGTGTGTATTCTTGTGCCATAGCTTTTGTTACTGTGTATGTAATCAACTGTTTATTTGTCACTCTCCTAGATTGTCAGCAACTTGAGAGCAGGGACCACACTTTATTGTCATTATTATTCCTGTGCCTGACATAGTGCCTAGTATTTACTAGGCATTTAATAAATGTTTGCTGAATAAATAAATAACATTTTGTTTATATATCAATAAAATAAACAAATTAATTTTGGGGAACAAAATTTTATTCCAAAATGTTGGAATAGATTTTCTTCATAGTTCTTTCTTTCTTCCTTTTTTTTCCCCTTAGTTCTTTAAAACAAATAAGGGGGAAAAAAAAAACAGAAAAGAAACAGGAAGAAAGAAGAGAATAGCTGACTTAAGGTTAACTCTACTCAAGAATTATTAGTGTACTTTTGCAGAATATTATAAAGATAATTATCAAAACTAATATCTTTTGGGTTGCCATGCATATGTGATCAGCATTTAACATTTCATCCTCACAGTAACCTTATGTGATATATATATTACACAATTGTACAAATGAGGAAACTGAGGCACAGAGAAGTTACATAACTTGTCTTAAGTCATCAAGCTCGTAAGAAGCAGAGCTGGAATTTGAACTCAGTTCTGACTCTAAAGCCTGTGTTTAACCTGAATGAAAAAAAAAGGGTTGTTTTTTTTTGAAACATCTGTTACTTTAACCTTAATTTTGACAGCACTAAATATAGAAATACCTTTTCAAACTTCATCTACCCATCTGGGAAAGCCTCTATGAGAATTATATTTTCTCTTTTTATTTATTTATTTATTTATTTCTCTTTTTATTTATTTTTTCCTTAATCATCTCTTGTGATAAATATTTAATTAGCCTATGGCCATTGAGACTTTATAGATTTTTTTTAAAAAGTTGCAGGAAAATCAGTAAAAATGATGGAGGAAGGACATCTGAAAATTCATCCCTGCATAGAAGCAACAATAACAACAACAACAAAACTGGCAAAAATGGTCAGAATCAACTTCTTCTGAACTCTGGACATTTAACCAACATGCTGGCAGTAAATGGGGGAGCAATTTATTCAAGGAAAACAAATTAATTTCTGTAAGAACAATGAGATCTGTGTTGCTTTAACTTGCCCTCGACCTTTGGTCTCCATGCCAGTGGTAGCCTTGAAAAACAGCCCACATCCCTGGTACCAGAACGAGCAGCATGGACTGAGAGGTCCTTCAAAGCCTCATTCCCAAAGAACTGTCATTGTTTTACATGTCTGGTGGTCCCCTGGAAGACCTCACTTGAAAGGCTTGCCTTTGACCTGACTGAGGGCTGTCTAGTGAGAAAAGCCTCTGCTCAGGTGGCATTTCTGGAAAACATTTTCAAGCAAATATTTTAACATGGCGGTGGCATGAGGCAATGGATAACAGTTTGGGGCAAAAAACAACCCAACCGCAAAGCTTTAAAAGAAAAGCTGAGGAATGAGATGTCCACAGACACTTTGAAATATTCCAATGTATTCCTGGGAAACTGGAAGACCACAAGACATATTCCTGGGCATCTAGGAGAATAACTGTTAGCATTAATAAATGAGTTCAGCAAGGTTGTAGGATATAAGATCAATATTATTTCTACACACCAGCAATGAGTAATCGAAAAATGGAATTTGGAAAACAATTCCATGTGGAACAGCATCAAAACAAATATAATACTTAGGGGAAAATTTTACCAAGTAAGTGCAAGATTCACACTGAAAAGTACAAAACTGTTGAAAGAAATTGAAGAAGATCTAAATAAGTATAAAGACTTGCTGGATTCATGGACTGGAAGAAAAATCTTATGAAAATTTCACTACTTCCCAAATCGACCTATGGTTCCATTGCAATTCCTATCAAAATCCCAGCTGACTTCTTTCCAGAAATTGCCAAGCTGTTTCTAAAATTCCTATGGCAATTCAAGGAAACAGAATAACCAAAACAATGTCGGTAAAGAACAAAGTGGGAGGACTCACACATCCTGGTTTCAAAACTCAGTTCAAAGCTACTGCAATCACAGTGTGGTACTGGAATAAGAACAGACATGTAAATCAATGGAACAGAATTGACAAGATAGCAATAAACCCTCATACTTATGGTCTATTGATTTTCAACAAGGGTGCCAAAACAATTCAACGTGGAAAGAACAGTCTTTTCAAATGATGCTGGGACAACTGTACATCCACACACAAAATAATGAAGCTTCACACCGTATATGAAAATTAACTCCCAATGGATCAAATATCCAAATGTAAGAGCTAAGGCTATAAAACTCTTAGAAGAAAACACAGGAGTAAATCTTTATGACCTTGCCTTAGACAACAGTTTCTTAGATAAGATACCAGAAGCACAAACAACCAAAGGAAAAATAGATGAATTGGATTTTATAAAAACTAAAAAGTTTGTGCTTCAAAGGACACTATCAAGAAAGTGAATAAACATATAGAATGGGAGAAAATACTACAGGTGGGAAGAATAAGATGCAGTGGGGAGAAGAAAAGTGTAGTAGTTGCTAGGTGTGACAATCTCAAAATTTTGAACTATTACAAATAAAACAGCCACCCTGAATCACCCCAAAGGGCAGACCCAAGTTATTTTTGCTTTTAGTGTTTATGCCTTTCTAAATCTGAGAAGCTGCCAGGATTCTAGTACATAGCAAAAAGTGAGGACAACACCCTCAAGTGTGTAAGCTTTTGTGTGTACATAGCTATGTAAAGGAAACCAATGCTAGCTGACTGGAGGAGCATTAGGGCGGCTCTGTGACCGCAGCTCAATTTGCCTTCATAGTGTGGACACACCTCCCGCACTGATATTCTCAACAATGGGGTAAATAATTCAATAGGGATAAGGCTTTGATTTTCCTCTTATTCTCTCTTCGTGCTTATGTTCTTGGTACAATATTGATGTACCACGGACAAGCCAGCATGTGAATGTGCTCTGTCTGCTTAAGTTATATAGCCTTTCTACACTGTAGAGTCCTTCAGTTTCTAAAATCATGGAGCTTGTATTGTTAGATCCAATGAAGTGACTAAAAGAATTTTTAAACATAAGCCATCAGTCTGGACCTGCATAGGTGAATGAAGGAGAAACACTTTACAGTCAGAGAAAAAAAGCATACTTAACATTTAGGATTATCAACCACTGCCGGTTTTCCATAGTATATTTCATTCCTGATTTTATCTGAAAGAGATATGATGACTACCACCATTCAAAAAGTGGTACTTTATTAATAAGCTCCTGGCTCATCTTTGAGGTAGATTTCGGATTTAAAATAGACTACCACACTGCTAACCACTTCACCTGATATTTCTCAATAACATAGAGGCTTCATTCAAGAAACCTACTGACTTATAATTACCTGACACCCGGTGATGAATCAAGGATTTGTGGGGCCTGAACCTCATCTACTTTGGGAAATCCTAGCTAATAAAAACAGGCAAAGTTATAAATAGAAAAATCGCTAGGACCCCTCTCAAGACCTTGGAAGGGACCTATGCAAGTGAGGAGCCCTGAAGCCTAAGGTTCATTGAATTCAGGATAAATCCACCTCAGCTGGGGCCCTTTTCCAAACTTATTTAATGCAAGCAACTTATAAACACCCCAGTAATATGTCATTATAGGTAGTAAAATGATTTAACTCGAGGGTGGCATCTTCCCTTGGTGGCTTGCCTTTGGTAAGAGATGCAATACAGTTTGTATCTCACCATGGCAAATGTTTCCTAAAGCAACTTAGCTTTGTCTATTAGAAAGACTTAGTCCAAAACAAAGACTTACTATACTGTGACAATCTTTTGAAAGTAACTGTGAATGAGTCTTCGGAGTACAGTACTAATTTATTTACAACACCAGATAGTTCTGATTCTTTCACTACCTTTTTCTGTCATTTAAGAGGAGCACAAATTCCAAAGGAACAAGTTGGTGCCTCTTCCATTACAAAGCTTTTCTAACCTACCACCCGTTTTCTACTTCATCACCCCCCTCCCTCACCTTGTTACCCTGCTGCATAGATGCTAGAATGGCTCTCATATATGTTTTCCCATCAACATCCATATTTCTCCTTCCAGTATGAAAGCTTCTTGGGGACAAAGTCCCTGCCCTATGCGTCTTTGTATCCCCAGCACTTAGTAGAGTGTTCACAGACAGTGGGCAAGGCACTCAGTGAATGTTTTGGAATGAATTCATTCATTTTTAAACTGTGATTTATTTATTTATTTCCACAATGTATTGTCCTGTGTTGCCTACATAACTATAGTGAAACTCTGATTCTTATAAGGAACTCTTGGTGTTCTGGGATGTTTAGGAAAGGTGGTGAGTTTCAGACGTTGTACTGACGCTACTAAAACCTCCTGGTGAAGGGACCTCACGAGCCTGCTCTCCGGTGTGCTAACAGAAGAAAAACCGACCCTCGGTGCTCTCTCCCCAAGGTAGGCGTCAGCAAACTAACAAGGGAAAGGAAGGAGGCCGCTAAAGATAGGCATCTGCAGGAATTGTTAACCCAGCTCCAGACACAGCCTCAACACCTTCATTAAGCCAAAATGTGGGAACTGTGTGAAGCTGGATTTCTGAACCACAAGACAGGTAAGAGAGTCTTTTCCAAAGCCAGGTGTAGAAGAGCTCTTTACCTTGAGTCTAAAATCGCCTTCGGGCCATTGAACGTACCCACTATCATTTCCTTGTGCCATGAGAAATCAGAGAAGTTTTGAGCTGAAGGGGTGGAAAACCCACACTTCTTATTGAAGAGTAGTCAGCAAAGAAAACATATTGAATTAGGCCACAGCAAAGTCTTTTCTTTATATTTTTCACACTACAGCTGAACACAAACAACGTCTTTTTCCATACCTCAAAGGTTCCTATTGGCCACCGATAATTCACTTCAGCAATATATGCTTTTTTGAAAAATAATGTTCTGGGTGGCTGGGGAGAGCCCTGTGGTGGGTGTTCAGGAATTCTTTCTGCTTTTCCATTTAAAAGAGCTAATGATGGTTGGGGAAGCACCCACACCCACTGAACCACACCCTGCTCAACTTAGTTCTCTGCAGCTCTGTGTTGCATACATTTTAAGCAGTTAGGAACTTTGCACATGAAAAGGAATCAAAGTGAAATTCAAAAGTGGAAGTTCCTGGACCATTCTCATATTGGAGAGGCATCCGTGGGATTCCATGACAATGCTAATCTGAGTGTTTTTGTTTGGTGCCTTTAATTGACCATGCCAAAGATCAGCACTATGGAAAGCAGAGCCTTTCATATATATGAGTTAAACAAGTCTCTTGGCCTCTTTGTACCTTAGTTTCCTCATTTGAAAAAAAAAATAAATGGCTCTCAAGACATACTTTCCAGAATTCATACTGGGCTTACTTACACCCAGCTAACCAATAACTGCATGATTGCTTTTACACACAGTTGTTTACATGTATTCATCTTCTATTTCACTTACAACTTGTGTAAAAACTGCATTCCATGCCAGGCCTGAAACGTTCCAAAGCTCAGTTCTGTGAGTAAATTGCAACCAAGATTTCTACCAAAAAAGACACGAGCAAAAGAATTAGAAAAACAGATATTCTTTCAGAACATTTATCCATTGGCAATAATTCTCATTTATATATGATGAAACGTAACATCACTACTCCCTCCATACACTAAAGAAATCTCACTGTGGGAGATATTATGATTTATACTTTCATGATTATATATGTGGTGCATTAGATACAAAATACTAAATGCTCATTAAATACTTGTGTTAAGTGATCTTTATTTCTCTAGCTAGGCAGCACTATTGACAGTTTGGGCTGGATAATTCTTTGCTGTGGGAGGCTCCCCTGTACACTGTTGGATGTTTAGTAGCATCTCTGGTCTCTGTCCACTAGATGCCAGTAGCGTATACAGTTCTGACAAGCAAAACTGTCGCCAGACACTACCAAGTGTCACCTGTGTGCAAACTCACCCTGGTTGAGAACCACTGCTCTTGATCCTGGGGGATGTTGGATGCTCAGCATGATTCTGCTCTGTGCTGGAACTGTCACCTCGGGATACAATGGAGACTGAGCTACAACTTCCTTAAGGAGCTCTGGAGGCTGAGGTGGGGTCTTCTGCTGGACTGGAGAAGGTTCAACCTCTTTAGTGACCTGTGGATTTATGGGAAGTGCCAGAGCCAGAGATTTAACAGTGACCTTGTACAAGTGTGACTGCTGAGCTTCATTTACCCCATGATGAACACATGGTCAAACTACAACCTCCTTAAGTGTCTCCAAAGGCCGGGCGAGGGCCTCCTGAGGACTTGAAGTTTCTAGTTCCTCAGGGGCCTCTGAAGGCTGAGATGGAGCCTCCTGCGGAAGTGGAGGTGGTTCTACCTCCACAGTGGGCTCTGCATGCTGAGCCTGGGCCTCTGCCTGGGGTGAAAAAGATTCAACGTCCTCAGGGGTCTGTGGATGCTGAGCAGGGGCCTCTTGATGAGGTAAAGATTCAGACTCCTCAGTGAGCTCCGGATGACGAGTTGGGGCCTCCTGCTGGGATGCAGAAATATCTCATCCTCAGCAGAAGACTCCCTGTCGTGTAGCTTTTGGGTCATGTGTTCCTTGCGTGTGGCGCTGAGAGGCCTATACATACCCCTAAGCCAAAGTGGCCGCCTTCTCCCGAAAAAGCCCTCCTAGAACACAGAAAGGGAAATATTAATTCTGCATCTCCCCTGCTTTCTCTGGCCACAGTACTTTATCCTCCTCACATCTACCTGACTCTCACTTTCCCCTGAGCTTCTCTTACGCAGCAGATATCAAAAAAAGCCCCTTGGAGGAAAACACACACTGTTAGTGTTGCATGTCACTTTTCATCTCTCTCACAATGTGTTATCTCTGCTTTCACTAGGACTAAATGGGGACCTCAGTCCATAATCACAATGAGCAAAATCACCACAGACCCGGGATCATGAAAATCATTGCATGCATGCTGGCCTTCCAGAAGTTCTCTGTGTCTGTCCAAAATGGACCCCAAGTGTCTCTGGAGAGACATTTGTATGTGGCTTAGCATGGAGCATAGGCAGGATTTTCAGCCCCGTTCACCTTTCTTTGCCCTTGGCCAACTGCCCTCGTGCAGTGAAAACACTGCACAACGGCACTGGGCAGAAACTTGTTACTCCCTTAGACGCGCTTCACACCGGTCCGCTTCGGACTTAGTCGCACATGCAGCATTTGCTGGGTGTGTGGGTGTGGGGAGAAGGTGATTTTATTTTCCTGGCTGCTCTATCCTATACGTTGAATCACACCAAGTAAACACCTGAACCCAACGAGCAAAGTCATCTATAGCTCTCTGACTTTCACTCTGCAGGCTGTCACTCAGGTGTCAGTGAATTGTGGAATCCGTTTAAAGGCCACGACCAGCAGGGAAGCACAAAATACTCTTTTTGAATACAAATAGAAGAGAAAAAAATCACAGTGCACAATAAGTTTGTTTCAGAAACTACTTATGTCCATATAGTATGTGTCTACTCAACTGTGACCTAAAACGTAGCTCACAGCCCAAGCACAGTGTGTGATCAGTGGAGAAGTCCTCAGTGGAAAGGGACCATCTTCTTCTTGGTAATCACTAGCAGTATGACCATGGGGCAAGATAGTTTCCCTTTCTCTTTCTCCAGTTCCTTATTACAAAAGGAAGAGACAAACTACTGTCTAAAGTTTCTCCCGGTTAAAATACTATGAGGTTTGGATAAAGGGAATAGAGAGTAGGGGCCTGAAAAACAGTAGGATGAGAAGGGAAGTTTTCTTGCCACTTTCCAGAAGGGACTCATATGTTCTACCTTTCGTCAGCTTTGAGTGAGGCCAGCCCCTAAATCCCCAACCATGTGGCCCTCCCTACCCCAGAGCCTCCTAGAAGGCCTCTGGCCTGGCCTGATGCCTGGGAGCCAGGCATCCGCCCAGCAGGAACAGGTACAACCAAAACCTCTCCCCGTCCACCCTCTTTCCTTAAAGGACTAGTGAGAGCAGATGAATGTGTGCCAGTCCTGTTCTAACTCAGCTTGGGCTGCGGAGCTAATTCTGCTGAGAAATAAACTAGGGTAAACCATTAGGGTAATCAAGCGTTCTTCCTGCCTTTGCTGAGGAAACTGAAATAGATGAGTTCTAAGTTCTCCTCTAGTTGTAAATTTCTGCTTTCAAAGACCAATATTTACCTTCTGCTTCTTTTTCTATCTTCCTCTTTTGAAATTCTAGGAGAAGAAATCTGCTTTGAAAGAAAACAGGATCATGATTATCCATTACAACTATTTCCAAATCCTTATTCATTCCTTTTGACTTTAAATCTTATCTATCCAGTAAGATGATAACTCTTTCAAGGAAAGGAATTCTACCCTGTTTAAGAATCCTTTGACTCTTCCACAGTACCTAACTTACGGTCTTGCATGCAGCTGGAGATATATTTTATTGACTGTTTTAGATAACGTTCAACAGATAATTCCTAATAAAAACTCTCAGAAGTAGGAAAAGAAAATAAAAGTATCTGGCAGAAACCTAAGCATTGTTCTAAAGTCAAGAACAAGAGTAGGATGCCCAATCATTACTGCTACTATTGAGCACTGTGGAGGAGGTCTTAATCAGTACGATAAGAAAAACGAAGTATTGGAAAGAAGAGACAAACATATCTGCATATGAAACAAGGGACCCAAAAAGACCAAAAGAATCAACTGAAATTTTATTGGAAGTAACATGAGTAAGATGGCTCCATACAAAATCAAGAGATCAACATATTAGCCTCAATAGCTTTCCCATAGAACACAACTAACTAACTAAAAAACAGAAGGAACCTCCCGTTCACTATATCAATACAAATGCATAAAGCACCTAGGAATAAATTTAGCCACAAATTTGTAAGACCTATGTGATGAAAATATTAAAACTTTTTTGAAGGACGTTAAGAAGTACTTACATGGCATGAGATACCATCCTCCTAGAATGTTGTAAAGAGGTCAATTCTCTTCAAATGAAACTAAAAATTCAATGCAATCCATTTTATAGCCAAAATATTTTTTAAATAAAACCTGGCCAGCTGACATTTGGTAGAGAATATATGTAAGAATAGTTATGAAATGTATGCAAAAGAAGGTCAAAGAGTAGGACCTTGCCCTACCAGATATAAAATATGTTATAGAGCAACTGGAATTAAGCAGTGTGATATCAGTACTGGTACAGGACAAGATAACTGGATCACAGAACAGCATCCAGATGAAGATAGCATATTAGACCAGGGAAGAAAGAATAAACCATTCAGTGAAAGATTTGAAAAGAATCAGATCTTCATGTAGGGGGAAAAAGTTAGATCCCCTACCTCAACCACACGAACAAACAAATACAACAAATTCTGGACAGATTATAAAAGTACTTGAAGAAAATATCAGAGATGATTTTTACGTCACGAGGTGACAAAGGCCTGGCTAACAAAACCCACCCCACATGAGCCATGAGGAGACGACAGGCAGATATGGCGGCAGACTGTCAACACACCTCCTACTCTTCACAGCCCTTGCCCCCTTTTCCCCTGGACTGTTTGTCTGCTTCTTGTTGACCTATAAAACTCTTGGGAGTTCCCTGGTGGTCCACTGGTTAGGGCGTGGCTCTTTCACTGCTGTGGCCCGAGGTTCAATCCCTTGTCAAGGGACTAAGATCCTGCAAGCTGCACAGCATGGCCAAACCCCACCACTTCGAAACAAACAAACAAAAACTCTTTATGGTAAAGAAATACTGGCTTTCATTGAATTTCAGTGTTTCGAATAGTTCCAGTGTTTTTGTCTCTAAGGAGACAAGACAAAAGAGTGGAGTAGGGAGCACCAGCTTTGCAGCCGGGTGAAACTGCCTTCTGCTTTGGGTTTGGCCGCTGGGGCCTTACACTGATCTCCTTCATCTATGAGGGAGGGATAGTAATATCATCCTCACAGGACTGTGGGCTTTAAATCAAACAATATATGGAAAACTCTTCATCTTACGCTTGGCATGAATCAGTGCTAAGCTGGTGTCACAGACAAGATGGTGGAATATATCAAAGGCTCTGCTTGTGGCATCAGGCTCTGAAGGCTCTTTCCCACCAGAAGATTATAGAAATATTGCTTTTATTTTCTTCTAATACCTTTATGTGGTCTTTTTTCACATTTATGGATATATGTTTATTTAAGATGAAACATGGGGATCTGCTATTTACCCCCCAAATACTTAGGCAGCTATTCTATCACCATTTATTCATTTTCTTCCGCTGATTGCAATATTAAAACATGACATTTCAAAAGTCTTAAGAACACAGGGGTCTATTGCTGGACTCTATCCTACTTCAAATAAATATTCGGTTGAATTATTCCTCACTGTGGAATTGACATAACGCCGCATCTCTCTTCCGTTGAACACCATTATTGTCTACCATAGGAAGAACACTGCATGGCCCCTGTCCTCCAAAAGCTTATCGTATATGTGGGGAGAGGAAATAACGGTTAGGACTCCTCGCTTTCACTGCCGAGGGTACAGGTCCAATCCCTACTTGGGGAACTAAGATCACACAGGCCCAAACAAAACAAAACAAAACAAAACAAATGCAAGAAGTTAAAAACAATAAAAAGGGGACTTTACAGAAATTCTAAAAATGCCAAAGGCCATATGCCACCTGAGATGTAGAGGGTACAGTCTGGGCAATGGCCAATGACTAGCAAGCTAGTCCCCAGCCTCCTAGGCTCAGAAATCATACTCTTCCTCACCAAGCGAGAACTCACGTCTTCCTGTTGTGGCAGTCTCACTTGAGCAATATCACAGGATTGATCAAACATCAGAATGCCAAATTATTACTTGACAATGAGAAATACATCTGTTCTACACACAGGGCATCTGTGTCTACACAAGCAGAGAATTACCTTCTGTGGGGACAGGCCTCCGTGGCACACTGAAGCACAATCACAGAATCGAAGGCTACTTGGTGACAACAGAATTAGAAAAGGAATCAGCCGAGTCCAGAATTTAATGGGAAGGCCTGAGGTAACTGGATCCATCCATCTCCTCAACAGGCAGCCTGGCTAGTGGGCCTGACTCTGCAGTTATGCTGCCTAAGGTGCCATCTCTACTCTTGGGCAATGTGAGGATGGGCACTGCCCATGTTGGTCTCTCCTCACCTTTTCTATGCTTTCACTAGTGACCAACCCTCCTGCAGATAGACACATTTCTCTTTAGAAGTTAGTACATCATGTCAGGTTTGATTCAAGTGTGATAGGCCAGGAAGCCATTGGTCCTTACACATCTCTGCTCAGCTCCATGATGTGCTGACCTTGGTGGTTCTCTCCTGGGGGGCTGCCTTTCAAAAAACTGCTTACCACTTTTGTGAGTTCTGAGGGGAGGGGACTGCTTTGCTATGGCCCCTAAGAAATGGTGACAAACCTCACAGGACTAGGATCAGGAGGGCTGGGGTATTCAGGGAAGGCTTTACAGAGAAAGATATCTGAACTTGAGTTGGCTTTTCAGAGATTCATAGGAGTTCCACAGGCAAAGCAAAATAAAGGAATTTTCGATGGACAAAGGCACAGACAAAAGTAGGAATGGGTATGGTGTAACTAGCGTATAGTGAGGAGCTGCTTTGGCTGGAATGGAGGGCTGCCATTACAGGAGAAAAGATAACTAAAGTAATGTGGAGTGGTAGGGTAGAATCAAGACTGTCAGCCTATTAAAATCACTCTTTTAATGTTAGCAACTGCCTGCTGGAAAAGTAATAAACCACTATGTAACTGAACAAAAGGTAAACAGGCTAGCTCCAGGAATAGGCTACTATAAATATTTGAGGGTAGCCTGCTGCAAGATTTTACTTGCAGTGTTTTAATGGAACCTATCTACACAATTCCTAATACACCGGAGAAGAAAGCTGCTAAGTAAACCTGAGGAATTGACGAGATCACACTTTTGTCTTTTAGGCATGTCCTTTTAGCCCTCCCAGGGTGACTGATAGCTCCTTGAGTATGGAGATCCTATATCTCTCATCACTTCAGCCAAGAAGGAAAGAAATCAACGGTAGAATGAGAGTGACTGGTGAGGACCTCAAATCAGCATACTTTCTTGAGTTGAAGAAAATTTACTATCATGTCAACTCTGGCCTTCTTATAAACTTCACTTGTCAAAATAGTCCAATAGCTTGTTATCATGGATCCAATTCCATAGGGATCTCCTGGGAGTGAAGTTCCTTTTAAAAATCCTGTGGGGACTTCCCTGGTGGTGCAATGGTTAAGGATCCGCCTGCCAGCACAGGGCACACAGGTTCGATCCCTGGCCTGGGGAGGTCCCACATGCTGCGGAGCAACTAAGTCAGTGTGCCACAACTCCTGAGCCCGTGCAGCTACAGCCCGTACTCCACAACAAGAGACGCCACCTCAGTAAGAAGCCCATGCACCGCAATGGAGACCCAACGCAGCCAAAAAAAAAAAAAAAAAAAAAAAACACACACACACACAAAAATATCCTGGGAATATACTTTTCATTAAAAGAACAAAGTGTATGTCAGTCCTCATGGCTAAAGGGAAGAATCAAGTAGTAGCAGGTGGAAAGGTGGATTTGATTCTCAGTTTCTGGGTTCTGAATCTGAATTAATTATTGTCCTTACCTCAGTGAGACAGAGAATTCTAACACAAATCGTCACTACTACAGGTACAGATACTGCCAAGATGAGTTTGTTGTTATAGTCATAACCTGGAACTTCTTTTGTGAGCTAAAGAAATATATCACAATTTTTAAAAACAAGGAGATAGAAGGGATGAAAACTTACGATTCTTCATCCTATTCTAAACGATAGCTAACTATTCTTAAACTACTATGAAACCCAATCCTTCCAGGCGAGTAGCTTCTATAAGAACAAGCCAAATTTAATGTTATTAGTCTTATCATTAGCATTTTCTTCTACAATTTATCTACAATTTATTTATCTTGTGTTATGTCCTTTTCGCGTCTACCCTAGGAATAGTGACACACTCTCTCAATGAGCAAAGTTGGAGATCACTGTCTTAGCCCGTTTCATGGCTGAAGATAAGATACTGACTAGGAGCCCGTGGTATTCCCGCTTGGGCACGTTAATGGCATGTCCTAAACTGAGTAAAAGTCCAAGTCCCACGTGTCAGGGGTTATCCTCACCTCACTTGACTCCTGCTCTTTCTGCTCACTCTGGGCTTCTGTGCTCTCACTGATAGAGTTGTCAGCTTTCCACTGGTCCATATCCCATTCCGCTTTGGACACATTTACTTCTTGCTGCTTGCTGAGAAGCTTCATCAGGAGGCCTGTTCTAGAGATGAGGTTGGCACAGGCCAGCTGCACGTGGGTGTCCGAGCAGTCTATTTTCAAAGTCTGGATAACATGAGAAATGAGCCTTTGCACGTCATTGTTGGGGATGAGGGACCAGAGCTGCTGGTTTAGCTGAGTTTCAACTTGATCACCCGGGGATGCGAGCCCTGGGAAAGTGAAGCCTGTGGGCTTAGAGGATAATTCAGTGACCATGTTGTGGTGCTCCCATTGTGTTTTGTTGCTGTGTTGAACAGCTGGCATACTGTTGTCTGCAGCGACAGTAGAATGTGCAGTGGAGACGTTCCTATGGCTAGTGTTTCCAGGGCCGGTTCCTCCTGGCAGAGTAGCGTTTCCTGTAGAAATAATTGCTCCAGAAACATTTTGTGCAGTATTGTTTTCTGAAGTAGTGTTTTCTGCAGAAGGGTCTGAAAGAGAAAATAATTCTGGAAAAGGATTTTCCTGAGAAGTCACTTCTCCTGAAGATGAAACAGCCTCTCGTGGAGGGGAATTTATGAGACTCCTCACGACAGAGAACGGAGGGCTTGCAAGCATCACTCTATCAAGTGAACTTTTCTTTCTGAACTTTCGACTCCCTTTTTTCTTTTTTCTTTTTGTTTCTTTTTGCGGTACACAGGCCTCTCACCGTTGTGGCCTCTCCCGTTGCGGAGCACAGGCTCCGGAGGCACAGGCTCAGCGGCCATGGCTCACGGGCCCAGCCGCTCCACGGCATGTGGGATCTTCCCGGACCAGGACACGAACCCGTGTCTCCTGCATCGGCAGGCGGACTCCCAACCACTGTGCCACCAGGGAAGCCCCTCGATGCTTTTTAACTTTGGGTTTTCTGTGGACCCGATGAGACCTAATTTTATGGAAGATGTATTTTTTTTTCCAGAATGTGAGATTAATTCGAAGTCCTTAATATTTCTAACTCTTGCCTTTGCATCTTCGAAAACATGAATAGCGTTGGATAAGTCTTTTGATTTGCTTTTAACCTCAGATGGGGATTTTGGCGGGATGGAGGCACAAGGCCTGCCCTTGAAGTACGGTTTGAGGGGAGAGGAGCCTGCGGCCTTGTGTTCCTTTATGAATGAAGACTCTGCATCGGAGGACTTTCCCACCAGCTTCCTGGGCCTCTGCACCATGAGGAGCTGTTTCAGCTTTCTTGGGGATGGCCTCCTGAGCTTTCATTCTTTGGCAGTGTTCGCCACAGATGGCTGGGCATTCTGTTTCCTCCTGACGCTCTCATCTCCCACTGCTTTGAGGTGCATTTTCTGTATGCCCCTTGAGGACCTTGTTCACTCTCACCAGCTTTTCCTCTGTACTCTCAATCTTTGCTAGGCTGTCTTTCTGTGGTTGGGCAGTTTCTAATTTCTTTTGAAAGATGTAGCGTGTAAACATGGCACTTAAAAGGTTGCAACGCGTACACGTGGCAGGTTTTTCTTCCTTTTTAACCTCATCAATTTTTTCTTGAGTTTCTGCATCTAACAAATTTTCCACAAAATGGAGTTCCCTCAATTTTTTTTTTTTAGTTGAATTGTTGGGTACAGGTTTAACAGAAGGGCTCCTTGTATTGTTTTTCAAACGGCCCAGCGGCATATGTCCATCTTGTGTATTTGAAAAAAGAAGTTGAATGAATGGTAATAATGTTGATTCCACATCTCCTAGATTTCCCTCTGAGATATAAGGCAGTATGTAATTTAGTGTACTGATAATATCACTTTTATTATTAAAGTCCAGCTGCTCATTCATGAAGCCTGACAAGCTGACAGCACTGTTAGGTGAGGACATCCTGTCTGACTCAATAGTCAGCTCGGTGCTGTTGTTCTTCTTCTGGGCTTGTAACACCTTCATCAACGATCCTCCTGCATTCTCTATAGATGTTTCTTCATCTGTCAAAAGAGAAGGGACTGTTTTTGATCATTGAAGACTGATGGGACAGCCTTTTGTCAGTCCACAGCCAAAGAAATTAGGAATCAGTCAAAGTTTGAGTGCCACTTAGGAGAAAAAGAAACCCACACTTAAGCCTATGACTGGCAACAACAAAATGTGAGAAAGGTCTCTCTTGAAAAAGGGGCTATCTACTCAGAAAATTCTGTAGCGTGAAATATAGGAACTATATTCAGGATTACTCCACTGGTTCCCAGGGGCCAGTACTCAAGAAAAGCCAAGGCTGGAAGACAAATATTCCCCTAATCAGCTGGACTCTCTGCAGATCTACTGTGACTCCTCACATTCATATACCCCATCCTGTCCTGCCTCAAAGGCACGGGAGTGTGAGGCTTCCTCTCTCCACCTCTTCAGTGTGCTTGTGTTCTTGCTGCTATCACAGATCTCCACGACAACCACCGCCGCTAACAGGTCGTCATCTGGACATGTCCTTCTCCAACTACCCACTGAGTCCTTTGCTTAGTCCCTGCTTCTATATATCCCAGTCCCCATAACAGAAGCCTCTATACAGAAAAAAACACTATGTCCGCCCTGGCTCTTTGCTAAAATTTGGGCAGGGAGCTCGGGTATAAGTTAAGAGATTTGCCAGATTGTATGCCCATGTGGAATGTTCAACAAATCAATGGAATAATACTTGAGGCCCTAAAATGTAGACGGGAAAAAGCAACTTCTGTCAGATGGCTACTTTGCTTTCAATTCATTTTACTTCTAATATTTCCAGCTCTACTTGGGGAACCATCCAAATCTTCTGACTGTGTGAAGGTAATGTGTACCATTGTGTAGCTGGGCTTGTCTCCCAAAAGGATTAAAAGTATTTTTGGTGAGGGTCAAAGGAGGAGGGAAGGGTCATGAGAAAGGAGGAGCAGAGGCTAGCAGAGAGCCCCAAACTGGGGACAGGAGATCGGGGCCCTAGGGTCATAGCACGTAACACCGCTGATCTTGTTTTTCCTCACCTGTAAAAGGAGATTAAAAATGCTTTTTCTGCCCACTTCTGGGGGAGAAGGGAATAATATAATTAGTAAAAAAAATGTTTGGGGGAGTTCCCAGGTGGTCTAGTGGTTAGGACCCGGCACTTTCCCTGCTGTGGCCCGGGTTCAATCCCTGCTGGGGGAACTAAGATCCCACCAGCTTGGTGGCCAAAGGAAAAAAAAAAAAAAAACTGTGTTGAAAAATCAGCAATATTGTCTTTATATAAGTGGCAAAGTGCTATTATTTATGATGTGCTCTAGATCACTGAAAGAGACCTGTATTCAAGTTACCTGGGCATGAAAGCACATTTTGGAAGTCATCAAGTTAGTGCCCATAAATCTAATATATAGAAAAATCGTTGAAAGCCCCTGAGTGTTTTGTGGATAGAAAAACTTGCGATTCAGAGCAAGTTCAGAGCTGGACAGTCAAAGAAATAACTAGCTCTCCCATGCATTAGAAGGGCTTGGTAGCAGCTTCTGGTTATGGAACCAGAAACTCTCAGGCTCCAGATAGGACATAAAACAGCATCACTTGCACTCTTTATAAAATTGCAGAAACAAACCAAATAAACAAAAATATATTTACACCTGTCTTATAAGACAAAGGGTACTTGAGACCTAATGTATATAAAATCAGTTTACAAACTGTGATGTACTATGTGAATAAGTTGTCATTTGCAGAGAGGGCAGCATAGGATATGTGGCCATTAATGTGAATTCCCTTCCCCCTTCCATTCCTTTCTCTGGTTCCTTTACATATGCAGATCAGTTACATTATGAAGCTAATAATGTAACTGAGCTCTTCTTAGCTTAATAATGTAACCAAGAATCTGATTTTTAGCAAGGGGGTAATTCTTAGAAATTTAGGGAGCTGGAACTCTAAATGAATGTATTAAAATAATGTAATTACATCATTAGTTTTAAAATGTATCATCCTTGATTAAAAATAACAAATTAAATTAAAAATTAAAAATGTATTATCCCGCAATTGAGACTCACCACAACGTGTGACATCCCTCAGGCGTTCACTGTCACAACGCAGCTTGACTGTCTCACAGACAACCTCAATAGTATTTTTAAATTGGCAGAGGCAGCAGGCCCTACGGCTGGGTAAGATCCTATAAATGGAAACACAGGTAATTAAATTCGTGGTAAAAGAGTTACCTGAGTAGGTAGAAGAGGTAGGCCAAGGCCTCCACAGACCAGTGCAAAAAGGAGTTCTTGGGGCATATGGGCTATAGAACTGGATAGGGGCCGGTTGGCCAATTGCTGCCCTTGACAGTTGGAAATAAATATAGAGGAGGAGAGAGGTGCCCAACAGAAGGATTAGGATGGCAGTAGGTATGATATGCCTAGAAAAAAGGGAATAGCGATTAGAATTGGGTGACACTGAACTGTAGTTTAATTCAGAAGTATCTCCTTCCAACCCGAAAGCCTCACTTTGGGTTGAGAGTACACAGGAAGAAGGCAGACTTCTAAGAAGAGTATGAAGAAGACCGCACATTCTGGAGTCACTTTCTCAGTTCCTATTTGTGAGGAGTAATATATTAGAAATTATTCTAGTAATAAAAAAGCATCATGTGGCTAAACAATAACAGAGATCGCATTGACCAAATCTGGACAAAAGGAACATTCCAAAGAATAACATTATCATTATAATAAGGTATAACGTAGTTAATTGAAAAAAAAGCACATGAGTTCATAATGATACTCCAAATGAAAAGTGGGGGAGCTCTTCTTTATAGAATAATGTCAGCTAATAAATGCAAAAGGAAGGATAGAATTAGGAAAGTGTTATTTTGCAACTATCAATGTAATAATCGATTCAGACAAGGATTATCATTGATGCACAGTTGGGTGAAGAGTTGTTTGAAAGTAGGATCTTCACTGATCCCAAGGATCACCCCACATATTATTTATCAATTACCAAGGGGAAAAATAACTTTACAATGGAGAGATATGGAATAGACCACCTTAACCAAGTGATCAAACTTAGCACTGGGCCACCTCAAGTGATGAAGTATGAAGAATACATCACCTATATAGTATTCTTCCCCAAAATGTTTACTTTGAATCTAATGAGGAAACAGACAAATACAGATTGTGGGGCAATTTACAAGACAACTGGCTTAGACTCTTCAAGAAAGCCAATGTCTTAAAAGACCAAAAAAAAATAGTAGGGAAAAATTCTAGATTAACGGAAACACAGACATGACATGCAATGCCTAATCTTTAATTGGATCCTGTATCAAAACAAAACAGACTTAAAGAATATTATTGGCTTCTGGCCAAGATGAAGTACAAGGGCCAACTTAACCTCCCAGCTGAAACAAGAAAAAAATCAGATGGAACATAATGAAACAACAGTTTTCAAGAAACTGAACCTCAGGCAATACATTTCAGTGATTCCCGAGGAGATGGGAAATAAATGAAGTGATCCCTATAATTGCCCTTACTTCTCTGAGAGAGTATCCACGTCATGGTACAGGGAAGAGAAGTCCAGACAGAGACTAGTGGGCTCCCTGACAGACAAAATGGAGATAAGGGTCTGGGAAAACCAAGGTAACTAGAGTTCACAAAGCAGAGTATCAGAGAGAAAAGAAGTGCACAGACAAAGAACTCTGGAGATATGCAGAGGGATCTCTTGAGAATTCAACAAAGTATGGGTCAATACATTTGTGTGAGGAATAACTTGATGCCAGGAAAAGAACCACATGAAAGGATTAATAAGAAGAACAACTGGATATCACACAGGGTTGTAGGAATAGTACCTGTTCCTACAAGTCAGACTGGAAAACCTCATGATACTCAGAAAGGACTTGTCTCAGTAGTTGCAAATAATGAGCTCCAGACTAAAGGCTACTTGGACTCCTACCCAACGAACCTTAAAAGCTAGACCTAAAAGAATACAATTGTTTTGAGTAACCTAATTTCACCCAAAACAGAGCCCAGGCATTTTACAGGAATATAAATATACATAGCACACAATAAACTAAAACTCACAATATCTGGGATCATATGAAAAATTGCATGCAAGCATGCAAAGAAGTAGGAAAATATGACCCATACTGAGGAGAAAAGGCAATCAATCAACAATAACCCATAATCTATACAGATGTTAGAATTGGCAGAAAAGAACTTTTAAAAGGTTATTATACATGAAGAAAAGTTATTATAACTGTATTTCATATGTTAAAACACCCAGACTAAACACTGAAAATGTTAAGTGTAGGCATGGAAAATGTAAAACAGACCTAAATTGAGCTTCTAGAGATTAAAAACAATGTCTAAATGAAAAAGATATTGCAGGAGGTTAAAGGCTAATTAGACACGGCAGAAGGTCAGTGAACATTAAGGCATAGCAACAGAAACTATCCAAAATGAAACAAAAGGAGTAACAAAACAACAACAAAATGAATAGAGCCTCAGTGACTTGTGCAACAACTTCAAGTGGCCTAATACATGTGTACTTAGAGTCCATGAAGGAGAGGAGAAATATAAAAATTTGAAGAAATAATAGCCAAAATTTTTCCAAATTGGTAAACACTATAAACCCTCAAAGTCAAGAAGATCAATGAACTTTCAGCAGAAGAAACATGGACAAAACTACACCAAGGCACAAAAAATAATCGAATTGCTCAAAACCAGCAATAAAGAGAAGAATTTAAAAGGAGCCAGAGGAAAAAATTATACACTACATACAGAGGAACAAAGATAACAATGACAGCAGAATTCGTGCTTGAAAAATCGTAAACGAGAACTCAGTGGAATAACATCTTTAAAGTAGTGAATTGAATTCTATCAAGCTAGAATTTTATACCCACATCTGTCAAAACAAAAGCAAAATAAAGACTATCTCAGACAAACAGAAGCTGAAAGAATTCATTACTGGTAGACTTTCACAATAAGAAATGTTAAAAGAAGTATTTTTAAGCAGAAGGAAAATGACACCAGATTGGAATATGGATCTACATAAAAGATTAAGAATACTGGATACATACAACAATGGAGACCCAATTCAACCAAAAATAAATAAAAAAATTAAGAAAAGAAGGGAAAAATCATATAATCACTGCAATAGATGCAGGAAAAGAATGAAAACATCTAACATACATTCCTGATTAAAGAAAAAAAAACAGCCCTCAGTAGACTAGGAATGGAAGGAGACTTCCTCAACTTGATAAATGACTTCTACAAAAAACCTAACATCATACTTAATGGTGAAGGACAAAGTACTTTCTCACCAGGATCAGGAACAAGGCAAGGATATCTGCTCTCATTGCTTCTATGTGACATGGCACTGAAGGTTCTAGCCAGTGCAATAGGGCAACAAAAGGAAAAGACACATTCAGAATGGAAAGGAAGAAGTAAAACTATCTTTATTTGCAGATAACATGATTATGTAGAAAACCTGATAGAAGCTACGAAAATGCTACTGGAACTAATAAATGAGTTTATCAAGTTTGCAGGGTACAAGATCAACATACAAAAAGATGAATTTGTCTCAACAAACAATCAGAGATCAAAGTTTTAAAATGCTACTTATAAAAGAATCCAACATATAAAATACTTAGAATAAATCTGACAAAAGACTTGCACACTGAAAACTGTAAAATGTTGCCGGGGGAAATTAAGAAAGACCTAAATAAATGGAGAGATATAAAGTATTCATGGATCAGAAGATTCAATATTGTTGAGACATCAATTCTCCCCAAATCGATTTATACATCAAAACCCCAGTAGGCTTTTCTATAGACATTGACAAGCCAATTCTAAAATTCATATGGAAATAAAATTTAGAATAACTAAAACAACTTTGCGAAAGAACAAAGTTGAAGAACTAACAGTAACTGATTTCAAGGATTATGAAGCTACACCTTCAAGACATTGTGATAGTAGTGTAAAGATAGACAAAAAGACCAAAGGAACAGAATACAAAGTTCTGAAGTAGAGAGATGTGGAGAACTGACTTTCAGGTTCAAAGGCATTTCAGTGGAGAAATGATAGTCTTTTCAACAAATGACGCTGGAACAACTGAATATCCAGGTGCAAAAAGAAAAAAAAAAATGAACTTGATCTAAACCATATACAGAAGTGAACTCAAATTGGTTCAAAGATCTAAATGTAAAACATAAAACTATAAAACGTCTAGAACAAAACAGGTGAAAAATTTTATGACCTTGAGTTTGGCAAGATTTCTTAGATACAACACCAAAAGCATAATGCATAAAAGAAAAAAATAGATAAATTAGACACCATCGAAATTAAGAATTTCTGCCCTGCAAAAGACACTCCTGAGTGAACGAAAAGATGAGTCACAGAATGGGAGAAAATACCTAGCAACTTACCTATTGGATAAAGGACTAATTCCCAGAATATAGAAAGAACTCTCAAAACTCCAGAAAAATATAGATAAAAGATTCAAAGATATACAGATGGAAAATAAGCATATGAAAAGATGTTTGACATGATTAATCATTAGGGATGCTACAGTGAGATACAACTACACACCTATTAAACTACCTAAAATTAAAAATACTGAGCATAGCAAATGTTGGCCGCAACGTGAAGAAAATGCAGCTCTCGTACACTGCTGGTAGAGATGTAAAATGATCAAACCACTATGGAAAATGGGTATTTTTTAAAAACTTAAACATACACTTACCAATGATGCAGCCATTCTACAGGCAGGCATTTACCCAGGAGAAATGGAAGTAGACATCCATACAAGACTTGTACACAAATATTCATAGCAACTTTATCTGTAATAGACAAAGACTCAAACAACTCAAATGTCCATCAATGGTCAATACATAAATGGTGGTACCTCCATATAAAGGAATGCTATCCAGCAATAAACAGAAATGAATTACTGATATATACAATATGGATGAAGATTAAAATAATCATGCTGGGTTAGAAGCCAGTTAGAAAAAAGTATACACTGTATGATTCCATTTACATAAAATTCTAGAAAATGCAAACAGAAAGCAGATCAATGGTTGCATGGCGATTGGGAAGTGCAAGGAACGATGGGAAGGAAGAATTACAAAGAGACATTAAGAAACTTTCTGAGGTGATGGACATTTTGAGTTTCGTGATGTCTCCATGGTGTGTATGTATGTGTGTGTGTGAACACAGATTATTGCATGTCAATTATACCTCAAAAAGCTGTTAAAAGAAATGATATTATATAAGAGAGACAATTGGGGAAATTTGAATAGCAACAATTTATTAGGTAATATGATTGTGTAGGAATTTAATTTCTTCAATACTGTGTATTAACAGTATCGTGGTTACACAGGGAAATAGTTTTTAATATCCAGAGAGGAGGGCATCTAGCTGACAAGAGAGGGATCGCAATTGTGGCAGATGGTGTGGGACACTGAGGAAGATGAGGCTAGAGCAGTGACCAATGCGTGACGGCACAGTGAAGACAGTCATTTGCCAGGTGACCTGACAAAGACGGTTGGAAGAGACTGCTAAATGCAGGGCCGTTTCCGCATACTAATCTCACGCAATCCCCTCAACTAGCCTTGGCGTAACAGAAAGTTTCTATTAGCTTGCCATATTGGAGGGGGGATGGCACAATTTAAGGTGCAGTAGGTTGTGTAATAAACTGTCACAATAGGGTCCTACAGAAATAGTTTTTTAAACCGCAAAAAAATAAAACTTGACCCTTCCCTCACAACGTATATGAAAATTAACTTAAAATGAATCATAGACCTAAATGTAGCTATACAACGTCTGGAAGAAAACGTAGGAGAAAATCTTTGTGATTTGGGGTTAGACAGTGGGGTCTCAGAGAAAGATTTCTTAGATTAAGACGCAAAAAAGCAGGAACCATCTAAGAAAAATTGCTAAGGGACTTCCCTGGTGGTTAAGACTCCAAGTTCCCAATGCTGGGGGCCCGGGTTCGATCCCTGGTCAGGGATCTAGGTCCCACATGCATGCCTCAACTATGAGTTCGCATGCCAGATCTAAGAAGCCCATGAGCCGCAACTAAGGGGCCCATCTGCTGCAACTAAGACCCAGCACAACCAAATAAATTAATTAAATAAATATGAAAAATTAAGAAAAATTGCTAAATTAGAGTTCATCAAAAATTTAACACTTCTAGCTTTCAGAGACACTTTAATATAATGAAGATAAGTCACAATCTGGGAGAAGATATTTACTAAACACATATCTGAGAGCAAGGACTTTTTCCGTTGCTTTTTATATAAAGCACTCTTAATTCTCAATATAAATATCCAATTAAAAAATGGATTTGAACAGACACTTCATTTAAAAGGATATTTGCACATGAATAGACACTCAACATCATCAGCTATTACAGAAATGCAAAATGTGGCAAAACCCACGAGATTCATCTACACACCTACTAGAAAGGCGAAAATGTTTTTAAAAAACACATATAAGGATCAGGTGAAGATGTAGAGCATCTGCAACTCTCATAGACTGCTTGTGAGAAAGCAACATGGCACAGGCACTTTAGAAAACGGTTCAGCAGTTTCTTAAAAAGTTCAATAGGCACTTAGCATATGATGAAGCAATCCCACCCTGAGGTATTTTACCCCAAATAAATGAAAACATATGCTCACACAAGACATATATTCACACACACACGTGAGTGTTTTCAGAGGCTTTGTTCATAATAGCCAAAAAACAAGAAGAAACTCAAATGTGCATCGAACGATGAATGCGTAAACAAACTGTGTATCCACACAACTAGAATACTGCTCAGCGCTCAAAAGGAATGAGCTACTGACAGGTGCAACAAAACAGATGAATCTCCAAAGAGACTGGCTAAGTGAAAGAAGCCAAAAACAAAAAGCTACATACCACATGATTTCATTTATCAAATATTCTGGAAAAGGCAACATTATACGGACAAAAATCAGATTGGTGGTTGCCAGGGGCTGGTAGTGACAGGAGGATGCATTGACTACAGAGGGACATGGGGGGTCTTTTGGGAGTGCAGAAGTTTTCTTTACCTCAAATGTGGTGGTGGCTACAGAACTATACGTTTGTCAAAACACATCACACTGTATATTTAAAAAGAGTGAATTTTGTTAAACGAAAATTATACATAAATAAACCTGACTTAAGAAGATAATCAAACAAACCTAAAAGTACAATTGAGTGAAAATCAATGTAAGAAAAATCAACTTACAGTGTTTCCAATTCAAGGGTCATCATGAGGATGCTTTCCATTGCGGTAAGTGACACTTGTGCTGTTCCCATGTCTCTGAAGGAGAAGCCCAAACATGCATGATATAAAACCCAAAGACAAAATTTCTAAACTGAAGAAGATACTTAACATGTGATTACTTCCACTTTGGCTTCTTACTTGCCATAGATGATAATGCCAAAGAGCTCTTTTGGAAGAAATTTAAATTTGCATCATCAAATTAATGACCTTGGTGCTGAACAGTACAATCATTTTCTATGATCCTCACTTCTCATTTTCAATTGCATCTACCTCTTTTGATCACTCTTTTTTTTTAAAAAAAATAATGTACCCCTTATTCCTTTTTGCTTTCTTGGATAAATACTATTCCTATATGCATCTTCATGTTCCATAGCTATATGTGTTCTTCAACACTGTTCTCATCCTCTGCTGGCTCTCTTACCCATATATATTCTTTCTTAATCCTTTTCTTTGCCAATAACTCTTATTTTCAATAACCCAGTTAAAATCTAAATTATGACTGTTTAGCCAAAGTACTCAAGTTTTGACGAAAGTAAAAAGGAGCAGAAATTATCTCATGAGCCATGAAACTCTTACAATACTTACAAAGAGTTTAATGCTGGCACTTTAAAAAGACAAGAATCTTCAACTGTTGGCAAAGGATTACGATTGAGAATTCTGAAAAATGGAATGGAATTAAAATTATCTGCATTTTCAATTACTTCCATGAAAGTTTATATTCATTTTTTTTGGTATGGAACTTGAAGGTTAAAAAAATTATTTTCTGTCTTTACCTATAAATCACCGTTAGAATCTGTAAAACACTCTTTCACTGGGAACTACCCAGGTCTCTAGATGACAAAGTGGAGAAGAGAAACAAACAAACAAACAATAAAATAGAAAAAAAGTGGCTAGCAAAGAAAAAATATGCCAAAGTACTTTTCACGTTAAAAACCCTCGAAGTGACTATGCTGGTAGGAAGCCCTTGCTCTGTAAAAAAAGTACTATTTCTAGTGTCCTCCATAATTCAAGGTGTTTTTCTTTCATCTCTACAAAGTTTGAAAAATTTCATGATTTAAACTACCCAGCTAAAGAGAAAAATAAGGCTAATTCCTTGGTTCTGGAGCCAAAGAAGAGAGAAATCCAAGAGGAACTGGTGAAAGCCATACTCCCATCACATAGTCCCGTGTGTATTCTTGTGCCATAGCTTTTGTTACTGTGTATGTAATCAACTGTTTATTTGTCACTCTCCTAGATTGTCAGCAACTTGAGAGCAGGGACCACACTTTATTGTCATTATTATTCCTGTGCCTGACATAGTGCCTAGTATTTACTAGGCATTTAATAAATGTTTGCTGAATAAATAAATAACATTTTGTTTATATATCAATAAAATAAACAAATTAATTTTGGGGAACAAAATTTTATTCCAAAATGTTGGAATAGATTTTCTTCATAGTTCTTTCTTTCTTCCTTTTTTTTCCCCTTAGTTCTTTAAAACAAATAAGGGGGAAAAAAAAAACAGAAAAGAAACAGGAAGAAAGAAGAGAATAGCTGACTTAAGGTTAACTCTACTCAAGAATTATTAGTGTACTTTTGCAGAATATTATAAAGATAATTATCAAAACTAATATCTTTTGGGTTGCCATGCATATGTGATCAGCATTTAACATTTCATCCTCACAGTAACCTTATGTGATATATATATTACACAATTGTACAAATGAGGAAACTGAGGCACAGAGAAGTTACATAACTTGTCTTAAGTCATCAAGCTCGTAAGAAGCAGAGCTGGAATTTGAACTCAGTTCTGACTCTAAAGCCTGTGTTTAACCTGAATGAAAAAAAAAGGGTTGTTTTTTTTTGAAACATCTGTTACTTTAACCTTAATTTTGACAGCACTAAATATAGAAATACCTTTTCAAACTTCATCTACCCATCTGGGAAAGCCTCTATGAGAATTATATTTTCTCTTTTTATTTATTTATTTATTTATTTCTCTTTTTATTTATTTTTTCCTTAATCATCTCTTGTGATAAATATTTAATTAGCCTATGGCCATTGAGACTTTATAGATTTTTTTTAAAAAGTTGCAGGAAAATCAGTAAAAATGATGGAGGAAGGACATCTGAAAATTCATCCCTGCATAGAAGCAACAATAACAACAACAACAAAACTGGCAAAAATGGTCAGAATCAACTTCTTCTGAACTCTGGACATTTAACCAACATGCTGGCAGTAAATGGGGGAGCAATTTATTCAAGGAAAACAAATTAATTTCTGTAAGAACAATGAGATCTGTGTTGCTTTAACTTGCCCTCGACCTTTGGTCTCCATGCCAGTGGTAGCCTTGAAAAACAGCCCACATCCCTGGTACCAGAACGAGCAGCATGGACTGAGAGGTCCTTCAAAGCCTCATTCCCAAAGAACTGTCATTGTTTTACATGTCTGGTGGTCCCCTGGAAGACCTCACTTGAAAGGCTTGCCTTTGACCTGACTGAGGGCTGTCTAGTGAGAAAAGCCTCTGCTCAGGTGGCATTTCTGGAAAACATTTTCAAGCAAATATTTTAACATGGCGGTGGCATGAGGCAATGGATAACAGTTTGGGGCAAAAAACAACCCAACCGCAAAGCTTTAAAAGAAAAGCTGAGGAATGAGGTGTGCACAGACACTTTGAAATATTCCAATGTATTCCTGGGAAACTGGAAGACCACAAGACATATTCCTGGGCATCTAGGAGAATAACTGTTAGCATTAATAAATGAGTTCAGCAAGGTTGTAGGATATAAGATCAATATTATTTTTACACACCAGCAATGAGTAATCGAAAAATGGAATTTGGAAAACAATTCCATGTGGAACAGCATCAAAACAAATATAGGGCTTCCCTGGTGGCACAGTGGTTGAGAGTCCGCCTGCCGATGCAGGGGACACAGGTTCGTGCCCTGGTCTGGGAAGATCCCACATGCCGCGGAGCGGCTGGGCCCGTGAGCCATGGCCGCTGAGCCTGCACGTCCGGAGCCTGTGCTCCACAACGGGAGAGGCCCCAACAGTGAGAGGCCCGCGTACCGCAAAAAAAAAAAAAAAAAAACAAATATAATACTTAGGGGAAAATTTTACCAAGTAAGTGCAAGATTCACACTGAAAAGTACAAAACTGTTGAAAGAAATTGAAGAAGATCTAAATAAGTATAAAGACCTGCTGGATTCATGGACTGGAAGATAATCTTATGAAAATTTCACTACTTCCCAAATCGACCTATGGTTCCATTGCAATTCCTATCAAAATCCCAGCTGACTTCTTTCCAGAAATTGCCAAGCTGTTTCTAAAATTCCTATGGCAATTCAAGGAAACAGAATAACCAAAACAATGTCGGTAAAGAACAAAGTGGGAGGACTCACACATCCTGGTTTCAAAACTCAGTTCAAAGCTACTGCAATCACAGTGTGGTACTGGAATAAGAACAGACATGTAAATCAATGGAACAGAATTGACAAGATAGCAATAAACCCTCATATTTATAGTCTATTGATTTTCAACAAGGGTGCCAAAACAATTCAACGTGGAAAGAACAGTCTTTTCAAATGATGCTGGGACAACTGTACATCCACACACAAAATAATGAAGCTTCACACCGTATATGAAAATTAACTCCAAATGGATCAAATATCCAAATGTAAGAGCTAAGACTATAAAACTCTTAGAAGAAAACACAGGAGTAAATCTTTATGACCTTGCTTTAGACAACAGTTTCTTAGATATGATACCAGAAGCACAAACAACCAAAGGAAAAATAGATGAATTGGATTTTATAAAAGCTAAAAAGTTTGTGCTTCAAAGGACACTATCAAGAAAGTGAATAAACATATAGAATGGGAGAAAATACTACAGGTGGGAAGAATAAGATGCAGTGGGGAGAAGAAAAGTGTAGTAGTTGCTAGGTGTGACAATCTCAAAATTTTGAACTATTACAAATAAAACAGCCACCCTGAATCACCCCAAAGGGCAGACCCAAGTTATTTTTGCTTTTAGTGTTTATGCCTTTCTAAATCTGAGAAGCTGCCAGGATTCTAGTACATAGCAAAAAGTGAGGACAACACCCTCAAGTGTGTAAGCTTTTGTGTGTACATAGCTATGTAAAGGAAACCAATGCTAGCTGACTGGGGGAGCATTAGGGCGGCTCTGTGACCGCAGCTCAATTTGCCTTCATAGTGTGGACACACCTCCCACACTGATATTCTCAACAATGGGGTAAATAATTCAATAGGGATAAGGCTTTGATTTTCCTCTTATTCTCTCTTCGTGCTTATGTTCTTGGTACGATATTGATGTACCACGGACAAGCCAGCATGTGAATGTGCTCTGTCTGCTTAAGTTATATAGCCTTTCTACATTGTAGAGTCCTTCAGTTTCTAAAATCATGGAGCTTGTATTGTTAGATCCAATGAAGTGACTAAAAGAATTTTTAAAAATAAGCCATCAGTCTGGACCTGCATAGGTGAATGAAGGAGAAACACTTTACAGTCAGAGAAAAAAAGCATACTTAACATTTAGGATTATCAACCACTGCCGGTTTTCCATAGTATATTTCATTCCTGATTTTATCTGAAAGAGATATGATGACTACCACCATTCAAAAAGTGGTACTTTATTAATAAGCTCCTGGCTCATCTTTGAGGTAGATTTCGGATTTAAAATAGACTACCACACTGCTAACCACTTCACCTGATATTTCTCAATAACATAGAGGCTTCATTCAAGAAACCTACTGACTTATAATTACCTGACACCCGGTGATGAATCAAGGATTTGTGGGGCCTGAACCTCATCTACTTTGGGAAATCCTAGCTAATAAAAACAGGCAAAGTTATAAATAGAAAAATCGCTAGGACCCCTCTCAAGACCTTGGAAGGGACCTATGCAAGTGAGGAGCCCTGAAGCCTAAGGTTCATTGAATTCAGGATAAATCCACCTCAGCTGGGGCCCTTTTCCAAACTTATTTAATGCAAGCAACTTATAAACACCCCAGTAATATGTCATTATAGGTAGTACAATGATTTAACTCGAGGGTGGCATCTTCCCTTGGTGGCTTGCCTTTGGTAAGAGATGCAATAAAGTTTGTATCTCACCATGGCAAATGTTTCCTAAAGCAACTTAGCTTTGTCTATTAGAAAGACTTAGTCCAAAACAAAGACTTACTATACTGTGACAGTCTTTTGAAAGTAACTGTGAATGAGTCTTCGGAGTACAGTACTAATTTATTTACAACACCAGATAGTTCTGATTCTTTCACTACCTTTTTCTGTCATTTAAGAGGAGCACAAATTCCAAAGGAACAAGTTGGTGCCTCTTCCATTACAAAGCTTTTCTAACCTACCACCCGTTTTCTACTTCATCACCCCCCTCCCTCACCTTGTTACCCTGCTGCATAGATGCTAGAATGGCTCTCATATATGTTTTCCCATCAACATCCATATTTCTCCTTCCAGTATGAAAGCTTCTTGGGGACAAAGTCCCTGCCCTATGCGTCTTTGTATCCCCAGCACTTAGTAGAGTGTTCACAGACAGTGGGCAAGGCACTCAGTGAATGTTTTGGAATGAATTCATTCATTTTTAAACTGTGATTTATTTATTTATTTCCACAATGTATTGTCCTGTGTTGCCTACATAACTATAGTGAAACTCTGATTCTTATAAGGAACTCTTGGTGTTCTGGGATGTTTAGGAAAGGTGGTGAGTTTCAGACGTTGTACTGACGCTACTAAAACCTCCTGGTGAAGGGACCTCACGAGCCTGCTCTCCGGTGTGCTAACAGAAGAAAAACCGACCCTCGGTGCTCTCTCCCCAAGGTAGGCGTCAGCAAACTAACAAGGGAAAGGAAGGAGGCCGCTAAAGATAGGCATCTGCAGGAATTGTTAACCCAGCTCCAGACACAGCCTCAACACCTTCATTAACCCAAAATGTGGGAACTGTGTGAAGCTGGATTTCTGAACCACAAGACAGGTAAGAGAGTCTTTTCCAAAGCCAGGTGTAGAAGAGCTCTTTCCCTTGAGTCTAAAATCGCCTTCGGGCCATTGAACGTACCCACTATCATCTCCTTGTGCCATGAGAAATCAGAGAAGTTTTGAGCTGAAGGGGTGGAAAACCCACACTTCTTATTGAAGAGTAGTCAGCAAAGAAAACATATTGAATTAGGCCACAGCAAAGTCTTTTCTTTATATTTTTCACACTACAGCTGAACACAAACAACGTCTTTTTCCATACCTCAAAGGTTCCTATTGGCCACCGATAATTCACTTCAGCAATATATGCTTTTTTGAAAAATAATGTTCTGGGTGGCTGGGGAGAGCCCTGTGGTGGGTGTTCAGGAATTCTTTCTGCTTTACCATTTAAAAGAGCTAATGATGGTTGGGGAAGCACCCACACCCACTGAACCACACCCTGCTCAACTTAGTTCTCTGCAGCTCTGTGTTGCATACATTTTAAGCAGTTAGGAACTTTGCACATGAAAAGGAATCAAAGTGAAATTCAAAAGTGGAAGTTCCTGGACCATTCTCATATTGGAGAGGCATCCGTGGGATTCCATGACAATGCTAATCTGAGTGTTTTTGTTTGGTGCCTTTAATTGACCATGCCAAAGATCAGTACTATGGAAAGCAGAGCCTTTCATATATATGAGTTAAACAAGTCTCTTGGCCTCTTTGTACCTTAGTTTCCTCATTTGAAAAAAAAAAATAAATGGCTCTCAAGACATACTTTCCAGAATTCATACTGGGCTTACTTACACCCAGCTAACCAATAACTGCATGATTGCTTTTACACACAGTTGTTTACATGTATTCATCTTCTATTTCACTTACAACTTGTGTAAAAACTGCATTCCATGCCAGGCCTGAAACGTTCCAAAGCTCAGTTCTGTGAGTAAATTGCAACCAAGATTTCTACAAAAAAAGACACGAGCAAAAGAATTAGAAAAACAGATATTCTTTCAGAACATTTATCCATTGGCAATAATTCTCATTTATATATGATGAAACGTAACATCACTACTCCCTCCATACACTAAAGAAATCTCACTGTGGGAGATATTATGATTTATACTTTCATGATTATATATGTGGTGCATTAGATACAAAATACTAAATGCTCATTAAATACTTGTGTTAAGTGATCTTTATTTCTCTAGCTAGGCAGCACTATTGACAGTTTGGGCTGGATAATTCTTTGCTGTGGGAGGCTCCCCTGTACACTGTTGGATGTTTAGTAGCATCTCTGGTCTCTGTCCACTAGATGCCAGTAGCGTATACAGTTCTGACAAGCAAAACTGTCGCCAGACACTACCAAGTGTCACCTGTGTGCAAACTCACCCTGGTTGAGAACCACTGCTCTTGATCCTGGGGGATGTTGGATGCTCAGCATGATCCTGCTCTGTGCTGGAACTGTCACCTCGGGATACAATGGAGACTGAGCTACAACTTCCTTAAGGAGCTCTGGAGGCTGAGGTGGGGTCTTCTGCTGGACTGGAGAAGGTTCAACCTCTTTAGTGACCTGTGGATTTATGGGAAGTGCCAGAGCCAGAGATTTAACAGTGACCTTGTACAAGTGTGACTGCTGAGCTTCATTTACCCCATGATGAACACATGGTCAAACTACAACCTCCTTAAGTGTCTCCAAAGGCCGGGCGAGGGCCTCCTGAGGACTTGAAGTTTCTAGTTCCTCAGGGGCCTCTGAAGGCTGAGATGGAGCCTCCTGCGGAAGTGGAGGTGGTTCTACCTCCACAGTGGGCTCTGCATGCTGAGCCTGGGCCTCTGCCTGGGGTGAAAAACATTCAACGTCCTCAGGGGTCTGTGGATGCTGAGCAGGGGCCTCTTGATGAAGTAAAGATTCAGCCTCCTCAGTGAGCTCTGGATGACGAGTTTGGGCCTCCTGCTGGGATGCAGAAATATCTCATCCTCAGCAGAAGACTCCCTGTCGTGTAGCTTTTGGGTCATGTGTTCCTTGCGTGTGGCGCTGAGAGGCCTATACATACCCCTAAGCCAAAGTGGCCGCCTTCTCCCGAAAAAGCCCTCCTAGAACACAGAAAGGGAAATATTAATTCTGCATCTCCCCTGCTTTCTCTGGCCACAGTACTTTATCCTCCTCACATCTAGCTGACTCTCACTTTCCCCTGAGCTTCTCTTACGCAGCAGAAATCCAAAAAAGCCCCTTGGAGGAAAACACACACTGTTAGTGCTGCATGTCACTTTTCATCTCTCTCACAATGTGTTATCTCTGCTTTCATTAGGACTAAATGGGGACCTCAGTCCATAATCACAATGAGCAAAATCACCACAGACCCGGGATCATGAAAATCATTGCATGCATGCTGGCCTTCCAGAAGTTCTCTGTGTCTGTCCAAAATGGACCCCAAGTGTCTCTGGAGAGACATTTGTATGTGGCTTAGCATGGAGCATAGGCAGGATTTTCAGCCCCGTTCACCTTTCTTTGCCCTTGGCCAACTGCCCTCGTGCAGTGAAAACACTTGCACAACGGCACTGGGCAGAAACTCGTTACTCCCTTAGACGCGCTTCACACCGGTCCGCTTCGGACTTAGTCGCACATGCAGCATTTGCTGCGGGTGTGGGTGTGGGGAGAAGGTGATTTTATTTTCCTGGCTGCTCTATCCTATACGTTGAATCACACCAAGTAAACACCTGAACCCAACGAGCAAAGTCATCTATAGCTCTCTGACTTTCACTCTGCAGGCTGTCACTCAGGTGTCAGTGAATTGTGGAATCCGTTTAAAGGCCACGACCAGCAGGGAAGCACAAAATACTCTTTTTGAATACAAATAGAAGAGAAAAAAATCACAGTGCACAATAAGTTTGTTTCAGAAACTACTTATGTCCATATAGTATGTGTCTACTCAACTGTGACCTAAAACGTAGCTCACAGCCCAAGCACAGTGTGTGATCAGTGGAGAAGTCCTCAGTGGAAAGGGACCATCTTCTTCTTGGTAATCACTAGCAGTATGACCATGGGGCAAGATAGTTTCCCTTTCTCTTTCTCCAGTTCCTTATTACAAAAGGAAGAGACAAACTACTGTCTAAAGTTTCTCCCGGTTAAAATTCTATGAGGTTTGGATAAAGGGAATAGAGAGTAGGGGCCTGAAAAACAGTAGGATGAGAAGGGAAGTTTTCTTGCCACTTTCCAGAAGGGACTCATATGTTCTACCTTTCGTCAGCTTTGAGTGAGGCCAGCCCCTAAATCCACAACCATGTGGCCCTCCCTACCCCAGAGCCTCCTAGAAGGCCTCTGGCCTGGCCTGATGCCTGGGAGCCAGGCATCCGCCCAGCAGGAACAGGTACAACCAAAACCTCTCCCCGTCCACCCTCTTTCCTTAAAGGACTAGTGAGAGCAGATGAATGTGTGCCAGTCCTGTTCTAACTCAGCTTGGGCTGCAGAGCTAATTCTGCTGAGAAATAAACTAGGGTAAACCATTAGGGTAATCAAGCGTTCTTCCTGCCTTTGCTGAGGAAACTGAAATAGATGAGTTCTAAGTTCTCCTCTAGTTGTAAATTTCTGCTTTCAAAGACCAATATTTACCTTCTGCTTCTTTTTCTATCTTCCTCTTTTGAAATTCTAGGAGAAGAAATCTGCTTTGAAAGAAAACAGGATCATGATTATCCATTACAACTATTTCCAAATCCTTATTCATTCCTTTTGACTTTAAATCTTATCTATCCAGTAAGATGATAACTCTTTCAAGGAAAGGAATTCTACCCTGTTTAAGAATCCTTTGACTCTTCCACAGTACCTAACTTAGGGTCTTGCATGCAGCTGGCGATATATTTTATTGACTGTTTTAGATAAGGTTCAACAGATAATTCCTAATAAAAACTCTCAGAAGTAGGAAAAGAAAATAAAAGTATCTGGCAGAAACCTAAGCATTGTTCTAAAGTCAAGAACAAGAGTAGGATGCCCAATCATTACTGCTACTATTGAGCACTGTGGAGGAGGTCTTAATCAGTACGAAAAGAAAAACGAAGTATTGGAAAGAAGAGACAAACATATCTGCATATGAAACAAGGGACCCAAAAAGACCAAAAGAATCAACTGAAATTTTATTGGAAGTAACATGAGTAAGATGGCTCCATACAAAATCAAGAGATCAACATATTAGCCTCAATAGCTTTCCCATAGAACACAACTAACTAACTAAAAAACAGAAGGAACCTCCCGTTCACTATATCAATAAAAATGCATAAAGCACCTAGGAATAAATTTAGCCACAAATTTGTAAGACCTATGTGATGAAAATATTAAAACTTTTTTGAAGGACGTTAAGAAGTACTTACATGGCATGAGATACCATCCTCCTAGAATGTTGTAAAGAGGTCAATTCTCTTCAAATGAAACTAAAAATTCAATGCAATCCATTTTATAGCCAAAATAATTTTTAAATAAAACCTGGCCAGCTGACATTTGGTAGAGAATATATGTAAGAATAGTTATGAAATGTATGCAAAAGAAGGTCAAAGAGTAGGACCTTGCCCTACCAGATATAAAATATGTTATAGAGCAACTGGAATTAAGCAGTGTGATATCAGTACTGGTACAGGACAAGATAACTGGATCACAGAACAGCATCCAGATGAAGATAGCATATTAGACCAGGGAAGAAAGAATAAACCATTCAGTGAAAGATTTGAAAAGAATCAGATCTTCATGTAGGGGGAAAAAGTTAGATCCCCTACCTCAACCACACGAACAAACAAATACAACAAATTCTGGACAGATTATAAAAGTACTTGAAGAAAATATTAGAGATGATTTTTACGTCACGAGGTGACAAAGGCCTGGCTAACAAAACCCACCCCACATGAGCCATGAGGAGACGACAGGCAGATATGGTGGCAGACTGTCAACACACCTCCTACTCTTCACAGCCCTTGCCCCCTTTTCCCCTGGACTGTTTGTCTGCTTCTTGTTGACTTATAAAACTCTTGGGAGTTCCCTGGTGGTCCACTGGTTAGGGCGTGGCTCTTTCACTGCTGTGGCCCGAGGTTCAATCCCTTGTCAAGGGACTAAGATCCTGCAAGCTGCACAGCATGGCCAAACCCCACCACTTCGAAACAAACAAACAAAAACTCTTTATGGTAAAGAAATACTGGCTTTCATTGAATTTCAGTGTTTCGAATATTTCCAGTGTTTTTGTCTCTAAGGAGACAAGACAAAAGAGTGGAGTAGGGAGCACCAGCTTTGCAGTCGGGTGAAACTGCCTTCTGCTTTGGGTTTGGCCGCTGGGGCCTTACACTGATCTCCTTCATCTATGAGGGAGGGATAGTAATATCATCCTCACAGGACTGTGGGCTTTAAATCAGACAATATATGGAAAACTCTTCATCTTACGCTTGGCATGAATCAGTGCTAAGCTGGTGTCACAGACAAGATGGTGGAATATATCAAAGGTTCTGCTTGTGTCATCAGGCTCTGAAGGCTCTTTCCCACCAGAAGATTATAGAAATATTGCTTTTATTTTCTTCTAATACCTTTATGTGGTCTTTTTTCACATTTATGGATATATGTTTATTTAAGATAAAACATGGGGATCTGCTATTTACCCCCCAAATACTTAGGCAGCTATTCTATCACCATTTATTCATTTTCTGCCGCTGACTGCAATAGTAAAACATGACATTTCAAAAGTCTTAAGAACACAGGGGTCTATTGCTGGACTCTATCCTACTTCAAATAAATATTCGGTTGAATTATTCCTCACTGTGGAATTGACATAACGCCGCATCTCTCTTCCGTTGAACACCATTATTGTCTACCATAGGAAGGACACTGCGTGGCCCCTGTCCTCCAAAAGCTTATCGTATATGTGGGGAGAGGAAATAACGGTTAGGACTCCTCGCTTTCACTGCCGAGGGTACAGGTCCAATCCCTACTTGGGGAACTAAGATCACACAGGCCCAAACAAAACAAAACAAAACAAAACAAATGCAAGAAGTTAAAAACAATAAAAAGGGGACTTTACAGAAATTCTAAAAATGCCAAAGGCCATATGCCACCTGAGATGTAGAGGGTACAGTCTGGGCAATGGCCAATGACTAGCAAGCTAGTCCCCAGCCTCCTAGGCTCAGAAATCATACTCTTCCTCACCAAGCGAGAACTCACGTCTTCCTGTTGTGGCAGTCTCACTTGAGCAATATCACAGGATTGATCAAACATCAGAATGCCAAATTATTACTTGACAATGAGAAATACATCTGTTCTACACACAGGGCATCTGTGTCTACACAAGCAGAGAATTACCTTCTGTGGGGACAGGCCTCCGTGGCACACTGAAGCACAATCACAGAATCGAAGGCTACTTGGTGACAACAGAATTAGAAAAGGAATCAGCCGAGTCCAGAATTTAATGGGAAGGCCTGAGGTAACTGGATCCATCCATCTCCTCAACAGGCAGCCTGGCTAGTGGGCCTGACTCTGCAGTTATGCTGCCTAAGGTGCCATCTCTACTCTTGGGCAATGTGAGGATGGGCACTGCCCATGTTGGTCTCTCCTCACCTTTTCTATGCTTTCACTAGTGACCAACCCTCCTGCAGATAGACACATTTCTCTTTAGAAGTTAGTACATCATGTCAGGTTTGATTCAAGTGTGATAGGCCAGGAAGCCATTGGTCCTTACACATCTCTGCTCAGCTCCATGATGTGCTGACCTTGGTGGTTCTCTCCTGGGGGGCTGCCTTTCAAAAAACTGCTTACCACTTTTGTGAGTTCTGAGGGGAGGGGACTGCTTTGCTATGGCCCCTCAGAAATGGTGACAAACCTCACAGGACTAGGATCAGGAGGGCTGGGGTATTCAGGGAAGGCTTTACAGAGAAAGATATCTGAACTTGAGTTGGCTTTTCAGAGATTCATAGGAGTTCCACAGGCAAAGCAAAATAAAGGAATTTTCGATGGACAAAGGCACAGACAAAAGTAGGAATGGGTATGGTGTAACTAGCGTATAGTGAGGAGCTGCTTTGGCTGGAATGGAGGGCTGCCATTACAGGAGAAAAGATAACTAAAGTAATGTGGAGTGGTAGGGTAGAATCAAGACTGTCAGCCTATTAAAATCACTCTTTTAATGTTAGCAACTGCCTGCTGGAAAAGTAATAAACCACTATGTAACTGAACAAAAGGTAAACAGGCTAGCTCCAGGAATAGGCTACTATAAATATTTGAGGGTAGCCTGCTGCAAGATTTTACTTGCAGTGTTTTAATGGAACCTATCTACACAATTCCTAATACACCGGAGAAGAAAGCTGCTAAGTAAACCTGAGGAATTGACGAGATCACACTTTTGTCTTTTAGGCATGTCCTTTTAGCCCTCCCAGGGTGACTGATAGCTCCTTGAGTATGGAGATCCTATATCTCTCATCACTTCAGCCAAGAAGGAAAGAAATCAACAGTAGAATGAGAGTGACTGGTGAGTACCTCAAATCAGCATACTTTCTTGAGTTGAAGAAAATTTACTATCATGTCAACTCTGGCCTTCTTATAAACTTCACTTGTCAAAATAGTCCAATAGCTTGTTATCATGGATCCAATTCCATAGGGATCTCCTGGGAGTGAAGTTCCTTTTAAAAATCCTGTGGGGACTTCCCTGGTGGTGCAATGGTTAAGGATCCACCTGCCAGCACAGGGCACACAGGTTCGATCCCTGGCCTGGGGAGGTCCCACATGCTGCGGAGCAACTAAGTCAGTGTGCCACAACTCCTGAGCCCGTGCAGCTACAGCCCGTACTCCACAACAAGAGACGCCACCTCAGTAAGAAGCCCATGCACCGCAATGGAGACCCAACGCAGCCAAAAAAAAAAAAAAAAAAAAAAAAAAACACACACACACAAAAAAACATCCTGGGAATATACTTTTCATTAAAAGAACAAAGTGTATGTCAGTCCTCATGGCTATAGGGAAGAATCAAGTAGTAGCAGGTGGAAAGGTGGATTTGATTCTCAGTTTCTGGGTTCTGAATCTGAATTAATTATTGTCCTTACCTCAATGAGACAGAGAATTCTAACACAAATCGTCACTACTACAGGTACAGATACTGCCAAGATGAGTTTGTTGTTATAGTCATAACCTGGAACTTCTTTTGTGAGCTAAAGAAATATATCACAATTTTTAAAAACAAGGAGATAGAAGGGATGAAAACTTACGATTCTTCATCCTATTCTAAACGATAGCTAACTATTCTTAAACTACTATGAAACCCAATCCTTCCAGGCGAGTAGCTTCTATAAGAACAAGCCAAATTTAATGTTATTAGTCTTATCATTAGCATTTTCTTCTACAATTTATCTACAATTTATTTATCTTGTGTTATGTCCTTTTCGCGTCTACCCTAGGAATAGTGACACACTCTCTCAATGAGCAAAGTTGGAGATCACTGTCTTAGCCCGTTTCATGGCTGAAGATAAGATACTGACTAGGAGCCCGTGGTATTCCCGCTTGGGCACGTTAATGGCATGTCCTAAACTGAGTAAAAGTCCAAGTCCCACGTGTCAGGGGTTATCCTCACCTCACTTGACTCCTGCTCTTTCTGCTCACTCTGGGCTTCTGTGCTCTCACTGATAGAGTTGTCAGCTTTCCACTGGTCCATATCCCATTCCGCTTTGGACACATTTACTTCTTGCTGCTTGCTGAGAAGCTTCATCAGGAGGCCTGTTCTAGAGATGAGGTTGGCACAGGCCAGCTGCACGTGGGTGTCCGAGCAGTCTATTTTCAAAGTCTGGATAACATGAGAAATGAGCCTTTGCACGTCATTGTTGGGGATGAGGGACCAGAGCTGCTGGTTTAGCTGAGTTTCAACTTGATCACCCGGGGATGCGAGCCCTGGGAAAGTGAAGCCTGTGGGCTTAGAGGATAATTCAGTGACCATGTTGTGGTGCTCCCATTGTGTTTTGTTGCTGTGTTGAACAGCTGGCATACTGTTGTCTGCAGCGACAGTAGAATGTGCAGTGGAGACGTTCCTATGGCTAGTGTTTCCAGGGCCGGTTCCTCCTGGCAGAGTAGCGTTTCCTGTAGAACTAATTGCTTCAGAAACATTTTGTGCAGTATTGTTTTCTGAAGTAGTGTTTTCTGCAGAAGGGTCTGAAAGAGAAAATAATTCTGGAAAAGGATTTTCCTGAGAAGTCACTTCTCCTGAAGATGAAACAGCCTCTCGTGGAGGGGAATTTATGAGACTCCTCACGACAGAGAACGGAGGGCTTGCAAGCATCACTCTATCAAGTGAACTTTTCTTTCTGAACTTTCGACTCCCTTTTTTCTTTTTTCTTTTTGTTTCTTTTTGCGGTACACAGGCCTCTCACCGTTGTGGCCTCTCCCGTTGCGGAGCACAGGCTCCGGACGCACAGGCTCAGCGGCCATGGCTCACGGGCCCAGCCGCTCCACGGCATGTGGGATCTTCCCGGACCAGGACACGAACCCGTGTCTCCTGCATCGGCAGGCGGACTCCCAACCACTGTGCCACCAGGGAAGCCCCTCGATGCTTTTTAACTTTGGGTTTTCTGTGGACCCGATGAGACCTAATTTTATGGAAGATGTATTTTTTTTTTCCAGAATGTGAGATTAACTCGAAGTCCTTAATATTTCTAACTCTTGCCTTTGCATCTTCGAAAACATGAATAGCGTTGGATAAGTCTTTTGATTTGCTTTTAACCTCAGATGGGGATTTTGGCGGGATGGAGGCACAAGGCCTGCCCTTGAAGTACGGTTTGAGGGGAGAGGAGCCTGCGGCCTTGTGTTCCTTTATGAATGAAGACTCTGCATCGGAGGACTTTCCCACCAGCTTCCTGGGCCTCTGCACCGTGAGGAGCTGTTTCAGCTTTCTTGGGGATGGCCTCCTGAGCTTTCATTCTTTGGCAGTGTTCGCCACAGATGGCTGGGCATTCTGTTTCCTCCTGACGCTCTCATCTCCCACTGCTTTGAGGTGCATTTTCTGTATGCCCCTTGAGGACCTTGTTCACTCTCACCAGCTTTTCCTCTGTACTCTCAATCTTTGCTAGGCTGTCTTTCTGTGGTTGGGCAGTTTCTAATTTCTTTTGAAAGATGTAGCGTGTAAACATGGCACTTAAAAGGTTGGAACGCGTACACGTGGCAGGTTTTTCTTCCTTTTTAACCTCATCAATTTTTTCTTGAGTTTCTGCATCTAACAAATTTTCCACAAAAAGGAGTTCCCTCAATTTGTTTTTTTTAGTTGAATTGTTGGGTACAGGTTTAACAGAAGGGCTCCTTGTATTGTTTTTCAAAAGGCCCAGCGGCATATGTCCATCTTGTGTATTTGAAAAAAGAAGTTGAATGAATGGTAATAATGTTGATTCCACATCTCCTAGATTTCCCTCTGAGATATAAGGCAGTATGTAATTTAGTGTACTGATAATATCACTTTTATTATTAAAGTCCAGCTGCTCATTCATGAAGCCTGACAAGCTGACAGCACTGTTAGTTGAGGACGTCCTCTCTGACTCAATAGTCAGCTCGGTGCTGTTGTTCTCCTTCTGGGCTTGTAACACCTTCATCAACGATCCTCCTGCATTCTCTATAGATGTTTCTTCATCTGTCAAAAGAGAAGGGACTGTTTTTGATCATTGAAGACTGATGGGACAGCCTTTTGTCAGTCCACAGCCAAAGAAATTAGGAATCAGTCAAAGTTTGAGTGCCACTTAGGAGAAAAAGAAACCCACACTTAAGCCTATGACTGGCAACAACAAAATGTGAGAAAGGTCTCTCTTGAAAAAGGGGCTATCTACTCAGAAAATTCTGTAGCGTGAAATATAGGAACTATATTCAGGATTACTCCACTGGTTCCCAGGGGCCAGTACTCAAGAAAAGCCAAGGCTGGAAGACAAATATTCCCCTAATCAGCTGGACTCTCTGCAGATCTACTGTGACTCCTCACATTCATATACCCCATCCTGTCCTGCCTCAAAGGCACGGGAGTGTGAGGCTTCCTCTCTCCACCTCTTCAGTGTGCTTGTGTTCTTGCTGCTATCACAGATCTCCACGACAACCACCGCCGCTA